>NW_022060064.1:669704-735773 GCF_007399415.2 Gopherus evgoodei | reverse complement strand
GAGTGGGGCGTGCGGCCTAATGGTTAGAGCAGAGGGGATGGGAGCTAGGAGTCATAGAATCTCAGGGTTGGAAGGGACCTCAGGAGGGATCTACTCCAACCCCCTGCTCAAAGCAGGGCCAACCCCAACTAAATCATCCCAGCCAGGGCTTTGTCAAGCCAGGCCTTAAAAACCTCTAAGGAAGGAGATTCCACCACCTCCCTAGGGAACCCATTCCAGTGCTTCACCACCCTCCTAGTGAAATAGTTTTTCCTAATATCCAACCTAGACCTCCCCCACTGCAATGTGAGACCATCGCTCCTTGTTCTGTTATCTGCCACCGCTGAGAACAGTCTAGATCCATCCTCTTTGGACCCCCCTTCAGGTAGTTGAAAGCAGCTATCAATCCCCCCTCATTCTTCTCTTCTGCAGACTAAACAATCCCAGTTCCCTCAGCCTCTCCTCATAAGTCATGTGCTCCAGCCCCCTGATCATTTTTGTTGCCCTCCGCTGGACTCTTTCAATTTTTCCACATCCTTCTTGTAGTGTGGGGCACAAAAGTCCAGATGAGGCCTCATCAATGTCAAATCGAGGGGAATGATCAGGTCCCTCGATCTGCTGGCAATGCCCCTACTTATACAGCCCAAAATGCTATTAGCCTCTTTGGCAACAAGGGCACCCTGCTGACTCATATCCAGCTTCTCGTCCACTGTAACCCCAGGTCCTTTTCTGCAGAACTGCTTCCTAACCATTCGGTCCCTAGTCTGTAACGGTGAATGGGATTCTTCCGTCCTAAGGGCAGGACTCTGCACTTGTCCTTGTTGAACCTCATCAGGTTTCTTTTGCCCTAGTCCTCTAACTTGTCTAACTCCCTCTGGACCCTATCCCTACCCTCCAGCATATCTACCACTCCTCCCAGTTTAGTGTCATCTGCAAACTTGCTGAGGGTGCAATTCATCCCATCCTCCAGATCATTAATGAAGATACTGAACAAAACCGGCCCCAGGACCGACCCTTGGGGCACTCTGCTTGAAACTGGCTGCCAACTAGACATGGGTCCATCGATCACTAGCCATTGAGCCTGACGATCTAGCCAGCTTTCTATCCACCTTATAGTCCATTCATCCAGCCCATACTTCTTTAACTTGCTGGCAAGAATACTGTAGGAGACCGTATCAAAAGCTTTGCTAAAGTCAAGGTATATCACATCCACTGCTTTCCCCATATCCCCAGAGCCACTTATCTCCTCATAGAAGACAATTAGGTTAGTCAGGCATGACTTGCCCTTGGTGAATCCATGCTGACTGTTCCTGATCACTTGCCTCTCCTCGAAGTGCTTCAGAATGGATTCCTTGAGGACCTGCTCCATGATTTTTCCAGGGACTGAGGTGAGGCTGACTGATGTGTAGTTCCCCGGATCCTCCTCCTTCCCTTTTTTAACGATGGGCACTACATTAGCCTTTTTCCAGTCATCCAGGACCTCCCTCGTTCGCCATGAGTTTTCAAAGATAATGGCCAATGGCTCTGCAATCACATCCGCCAACTCCTTTAGCACCCTCGGATGCAGCGCATCCAGCCCCATGGACATGTGCTCGTCTCCAGTTTTTCTAAATGGTCCTGAACCCCTTCTTTCTCCACAGAGGGCTGGTCACCTCCTCCCCATACTGTGCTGCCCACTGCAGCAGTCTAGGAGCTGACCTTGTTTGTGAAGACCGAGGCAAAGAAAGCATTGAGTCCATTAGCTTTTTCCACATCCTCTGTCCACTAAGTTACCTCCCTCATTCAGCAAAGGCCCCACACTTTCCTGGACTTTCTTCTTGTTGCTAACGTACCTGAAGAAACCCTTCTTGTTCCTCTTAACATCTCTTGTTAGCAGCAACTCCAAGTGTGATTTGGCCTTCCTGATTTCACTCCTGCATGCCTGAGCAATAGTTTTATACTCCTCCCTGGTCATTTGTCCAATTTTCCACTTCTTGTGTCTTTTTTTTTGTGTTTTAAATTCAGCAAGGATTTCACCGTTAAGCCAAGCCAGTCGCCTGCCATATTCTTTCTACACATCGGGATGGTTTGTTTCTGCACCCTCAATAAGGCTTTAAAATACAACCAGCTCTCCCAGACTCCTTTCCCCCTCATGTTATTCTCCCAGGAGATCCTGCCCATAGTTCCCTGAGGGAGTCAAAGTCTGCTTTTCTGAAGTCTAGGGTCCGTATTCTGCTGCTCTCCCTTCTTCCTTGCATCAGGATCCTGAACTCGACCATCTCATGGTCACTGCCTCCCAGGTTCCCGTCCGGTTTTGCTTCCCCTACTAACTCTTCTCTGTTTGTGAGCAGCAGGTCAAGAAGAGCTCTGCCCCTAGTTGGTTCCTCCAGCACCTGGACCAGGAAATTGTCCCCTACACTTTCCAAAAACTTCCTGGATTGTGTGTGCACCGCTGTAGCGCTCTCCCAGCAGATATCAGGGTGATTAAAGTCTCCCATGAGAACCAGGGCCTGCGATCTTGTAACTTCTGCTAGTTGCCGGAAGAAAGCCTCATCCCCCTGGTCTGGTGGTCTATAGCAGCTCCCACCACGACATCACCCTTGTTTCTCACACTTCTTCACTTAATCCAGAGACTCTCAGGTTTTTCTGCAGTTTCATACTGCTCTCTTACATACAATGCAACTCCCCCACCTTTTCTGCCCCGCCCGTCCTTCCTGAACAGTTTATATCCATCCATGACCGGACTCCAGTCATGCGAGTTATCCCACCAATTCTCTGTTATTCCAATCACATCATAGTTCCTTGACTGTGCCAGGACTTCCAGTTCTCCCTGCTTGTTTCCCAGGCTTCTTGCGTTTGTGTCTAGACACTTAAGATAACGCGCTGATTGTCCTGTTTTCTCGGTCTGAGACAGGAGTCCTCCCCTTTTGCACTCTCCTTCTCGTGCTTCCTCCCGGTATCCCATTTCCCCACTTATCTCGGGGCTTTGGTCTCCTTCCCCCGGTGAACCTAGTTCAAAGCCCTCCTCCCCCGGTGAGCCGGCCTGCTTGTGAAGATGCTCTTCCCTCTCTTCGTTAGGGGGAGCCCGGCTCTGCCTAGCATTCCTCCTCCTTGGAGTCTTGGGCTCTCTCCCTGGCTCTGGGAGGGGAGCGGGAGCTAGTGAGTTAAAGGGGGTGAGGGGGCTGGGAGGCAGGACTCCTGGGTTCTCTCCTCGGTTCTGGAGGGGAGTTGGGGCTACACTGGTTGCGGCTCTGCTCCTGGTCTACTGGGTGCCCTTCTGCAAGTCACTTCCGCTCTCTGTTGCCTCAGTTTCCCAATCAGCAGGGGGGGCTCTCCCCTTGCAGGCTGGGCTGGCCCCAGGGCGGCACTAGGGGGCGCTGAGGAGCAGGGAGGCTCAGCAGGCAGGGCTGGCCCCAGGGGGCTGCTAGGAGGCACTGTGGGGCAGGGGACTCAGCAGGGGGCGCTCTCCCCTGGCAGGCAGGGCTGGCCACAGAGCGGCACTAGGGGGCACTGTGGGGCAGGAGGCGCTCTCCCCTTGCAGGCTGGGCTGGCCCCAGAGCGGCACTAGGGGGCGCTGAGGAGCAGGGAGGCTCAGCAGGCAGGGCTGGCCCCAGGGGGCTGCTAGGAGGCACTGTGGGGCAGGGGACTCAGCAGGGGGCGCTCTCCCCTGGCAGGCAGGGCTGGCCACAGAGCGGCACTAGGGGGCACTGTGGGGCAGGAGGCGCTCTCCCCTGGCAGGCAGGGCTGGCCCCAGAGCGGCACTAGGGGGCACTGTGGGGCAGGGGGTGCTCTCCCCTGGCAGGCAGAGCTGGCCCCAGAGCGGCACTAGGGGGCGCTGTGCTGTGGGGACCAGAATATTATTTAACATTTTCCGCTGCAGGCAGAGGAACTTATTTTTGTCCCCCGAACATTTATTTTTAACCTGTGCGCCCCCGTTTTTTAGGGGCAGTAAGAAGGGGGCGCAGGTGGAAACAAGTGGGAATTTTCCTTGTTTCAAAGGCCTGGCCCCCGCCCCCCGAAGCGTTTTTGAAAAGCTTGGATTTTAGGAGGGAAATGGGGGGGTTGCGCCAGCCCAGCCCCCTGACCGCCCGCGCTCTGCCCTGCAGTTCATGGAGGAGCTCGCTGACGCACTCATCTACTGCCACGCCAAGAAGGTGATTCACCGCGACATCAAGCCGGAAAATCTCCTGATGGGCCTGAAGGGCGAGCTCAAGATCGCCGACTTCGGCTGGTCCGTGCACGCGCCCTCGCTCAGGTGAGAGCCGGCCGGGCGGGGGGGGGTCCCTGCGCCGTCCTCAGCTTGGCACTCACCCCGCACCGCTTCCCCCGCAGGCGGAGGACCATGTGCGGCACGCTGGATTACCTGCCCCCCGAGATGATCGAGGGCAAGACGCACGACGAGAAGGTGGATCTGTGGTGCATCGGGGTCTTGTGCTACGAGCTCCTGGTGGGGCAGCCGCCCTTCGAGAGCTCCACCCACACGGAGACATACCGCCGCATCACCAAGGTGAGGTGCTCTGCCCCAGAGGTGGCTGCCTCTCAGCGCCGGGCGAGGGGTCCCTGGGTAACCAGCCGCCCCGCCCCAGAGGTGGCTGCATCTCAGCGCCGGGCGAGGGGTCCCTGTGTAACCAGCCGCCCCGCCCCAGAGGTGGCTGCATCTCAGCGCCGGGCGAAGGGTCCCTGGGTAACCGGCCGCCCCGCCCCAGAGGTGGCCGCATCTCAGCACCAGGCGAGGGGTCCCTGGGTAACCAGCCGCCCCGCCCCAGAGGTGGCTGCATCTCAGCGCCGGGCGAGGGGTCCCTGAGTTACCAGCCGCCCCGCCCTAGAGGTGGCCGCATCTCAGCACCAGGTGAGGGGTCCCTGAGTTACTAGCCACCCCGCCCCAGAGAGATGTGGCAGAATAACTCACGGCACATTGTGGGGGGCTGCACGGGCAGTCCCCTGTCACCCTCGGGTTGCTGCTGTGGGTTTCGGCCCTTTCGCATCCCTCTGAGGGGTCCCCCAAGTCTGGGATGATCTGTGCTCTCGCCCCTCACACCTGGGCACCTCAGTCATGAGCTCCAAGCTGAGGGCGTTACTCGAGCTCCAAGTGGGAAGGTGGGCGCAAAGGGGTGTCCCCCCCCCCCGGGCCCCACAGCAGAGAAGAGAACCCAGGAGTCCTGGCTTCCAGCTCCTCGTGCTCTAGCCCCCGAGACCCACTCCCCGCGTCGGGGATCGAACCCAGGCGTCCGGGCTCTCTCTGACTCTGTGCGCCCCCCGGCAGGTGGATCTGCAGTTCCCGCCGTTCATGTCGGAAGGTTCCCGGGACCTGATCTCCAAGCTGCTGCGCCACAACCCCGCGGAGCGGCTGCCGCTGCGGGCCGTGCTGGAGCACCCCTGGGTGAAGGCCCACTCGCGCCGGGTGCTGCCGCCCGTCTTCAACCCCGCCCCTGCCAACTAGCCGTGCCCCACGGCCACACGTGACGCCAGTCCCCGTCTCCCGCCCGGCCTCCCTCGGCCGATCGCGGGCAGGGGGCACGGGGCCGACACACCCGCTCGGGCCTGTGAATACAGGTGCGGCTGCCAGTCCCTGACCCCGGGAGGTTTTGCTGGCCACCTTCCCAACTGTCAGGCTAGGGCCGCCCCCCATGCCCAGAGGGGCAGCGGGTCCCTGCCCCCCCTCCTTTCCTGCCCATGTGCCACAGGGTGGGGGCATGCCCCCGGCGCGCCCTGTTTTAAACGTCCCTGCGGGAGGCTGCGTGCCCCCTGCCCTCTTTTTAATAAAATTTGGAGTTACTTTGCCATGGGGTCCTCTTGCGTCTGTCTGTTGGGAAAGGGCAGAGACAAGAGTGGGGGGCAGCTTGGGGGTGGGGCCTGTGGGGGGTGGGCATATGGGGCGGGGAGGGGCTCAGCAGCCTTTGTTTCTAGCCTTTAACCCCCCACTTCTACTTCCCCACGCCCCAGTTGCCCTCCACGTGACCTGGATTTGACCTGATGTCCCCCCAACCCAGCTCCTGGCTGCCTGCAGCCCCCCATGGCCGTGACCCAGCCTGGTACATAGGGGGCGCTCCGCTGCTGGGAGTGGGGTGGGGGTCCCAATGTCCAAGGGCAGCACTAGGGGGTGTTGTGGGGTGGGGGCAACAGGGGGCGCTCTCCTCTGCAGGCAGGGCTGGCCCCAGGGCACTAGGAGGCACTGTGGGGCAGGGACACAGCAGGGGGCGCTCTCCTGTGGCAGGCAGGGCTGGCTCCAGGGCACTAGGAGGCACTGTGGGGCAGGGACACAGCAGGGGGCGCTCTCTGCTGGCAGGCAGGGCTGGCCCCAAGACACAAGGCGGCACTGTGGGGCAGTGATATAGAAGGGGGTGCTCTACCCTGGCACGCAGGGCTGGCCCTAGGGGGTGATGTGGGGCGGGGGCTCAGCAGGGGGTCTGCAGGCAGGGCTGGCCCTAGGGGGTGATGTGGGGCGGGGGCTCAGCAGGGGGTCTGCAGGCAGGGCTGGCCCTAGGGGGTGATGTGGGGCGGGGGCTCAGCAGGGGGTCTGCAGGCAGGGCTGGCCCTAGGGGGTGATGTGGGGCGCGGGCTCAGCAGGGGGTCTGCAGGCAGGGCTGGCCCTAGGGGGTGATGTGGGGCAGGGTCTCGCCCACTGGACAATGCCGCTGCCTGCTGGCTTGGGGGGCAGGCCTGGGGGCAGAGCCTCTTCTCACCCCGATTGCCCCACTCCCCCCCACATCAGCCCCAGCTCGGGGTGGGGGGAATCCCTCGGGCCTGGTCTGTGTGCGGGGGACTGACCCAGCCCCACGGCCACAGGGGGGCGGAGCTCCTGCCCCCCATCTGGGCATGGCGCCTGGGGGGAGGAGGGCCAGGATCCTACTGACAGGGCCCACTGCTGGCCCCCTTCCCCCTTATTGCCCCCAGCTCCCCAGTCTTCCCCCTCTTGTTGCCCCATGACCCTGTCCAATCTTTGCCCCCGGCATCCCTTATCTGCCCCTCCCCCTTCATCTGCCCCTTTGCTGCCCCTCCCCCTTCATCTATCCCTCCCCCTTTATCTGCCCCCTCGATGACCCTCCCCCTTCAACTGCCCCAAATCCCTTCATCTGCCCCCTTGCTGCCCCTCCCCCTTTATCTGCCCTTCCCCCTTCATCTGTCCCCTCTTCTATCTCCTGCCTTGCTGCCCCTTCATCTGCCCCGTGTTGCCCCTCCCCCTTCATCTGCCCCCACATCCCTTTATCTGCCCCGTGTTGCCCCTCCACCTTTATCTGCCCCCTTGCTGCCCCTCCCCCTTCATCTGCCCCCACATCCCTTCATCTGCCTCGTTTTGCCCCTCCCCCTCCCCTGAGTGACCCGCCCCTTCATCTGCCCCTCCCCCTTCATTGCCCCCTCTTCCATCTGCCCCCTTGCTGCCCCTCCCCCTTTATCTGCCCCCCTCGTTGCCCTTCCGCCTTCATCTGCTCCATCGCTGCCTCTCCCCCTTTATCTGCCCCATGTGGCCCCTCCCCCGAGTGGCCCCTCCCCCTTCATCTGCCCCTCCCCCTTCATCGCCCCCTCTTCTATCTGCCCCACATCCCTTCATCTGCCCCCTTTGTGCCCCATTATTTGCCCCCTTGCTGCCCCTCCCCCTTCATCTGCCCCATGTTGCCCCTCCCCTCCCCTGAGTGGCCCCTCCCCCTTTATCTGCCCCACATCCCTTCATCTGCCCCCTTTGTGCCCCATTATTTGCCCCCTTGCTGCCCCTCCCCCTTTATCTGCCCCACATCCCTTCATCTGCCCCCTCTGTTGCCCCTCCCCCTTCATCTGCCCCCTTGCTGCCCCTCCCCCTTTATCTGCCCCACATCCCTTCATCTGCCCCCTCTGTTGCCCCTCCCCCTTCATCTGCCCCCTTTGTACCCCATTATTTGCCCCTTGTGGCCCCGCCCCCCGCCCGAGTGGCCCCGCCCCCGCGCTGATTGCAGAGGCCTCGGGCCCAGCCGCTCCCCCCCCGCCCAGGTGCCCGGATGCGCCAGCCCGGCCGCCATCTTCCCCGCTCGGCTCAGGGACTCGCGCCACTCGCCGAGCGCCCGCCCCGCCGCAGACCCCGGCCCGCGCCGCCGCCGCCCCCGACATGTGAGTAGCCCCCGATGCAAGAAGGGAAGCAGCGTGCAATGGTCCCCCGGCTGCATCGCTTCGGGTGCATACAAGAGCCGGGCTCCCCCCTCGCCCGCCCCCGCAGGGACTGGGGGCTTTGCCGAGTCCGGGGCTCAGCAAAACGGGGGGCAGGGGGCTGCTCAATGCAAGGCGGTAAAGAGCGTGCAATGCTCCGCAGGCTGCATAAACCCGGGGGCATGCGAGATCCGGGCCCTTCCCCTTCTCCCTCGCCCCCGCAGGGAAAGGGGGCTCATCCACCCTCCCAATGGATGGGCTCGGTAAAGCCAGAGCTGGGGTGTTCTCAATGCAAGGACATAAATAGCGTGCAATGCTCTCCAGGCTGCATAAAGCGGGGTGCACGCGAGATTCGGGGTCCCCCTGTCCAGGGTAGGGGGCTCATCCACCCTCTGGGCTCGGTAAAGCCAGGGCTGGGGTGTTCTCAATGCAAGGAGATAAGTAGCGTGCAATGCTCCCTAAGCTTTATAAAGCGGGGTGCACGCAAGATCCGGGGTCCCCCTGTCCAGGGTAGGGGGCTCATCCCCCCTCTGAGCTCGGTAAAGCCAGGGCTGGGGTGTGCTTACCCACCCTCCCGTGGCCGGCCTCTGCAAAGCAGGGATAGGGGCATCCTCAGGGCAAGGCCTGGGGTGATGCATCGCCCCGGATGCACGGGTGATTTCCTTGCCCGTTCCCGCATTTGAGGGGGGGGGGGCTTATTCCCAAAAGCCCAGGGCCCCTGGGGCTGGGCGCAGCCAGGCAAGGGCAGGGAGGGGACTAGGGGATCGATTGCAAGGAAATCGATCGCTTGCAATGCATCTCTGCTTGCATTACCCCCCCCCCACCCCATGCATCAGCTAGCCGCATTTTTCCTGCCCCACCCGCGGGGGGGGGGTCCCATCACACCCTATGGCACCCGCCCCAGCAAAGCCCGGTTGCAAAGAAAGGACCTGGGGGTGCCCCTGGCAGCGTTCTCTGCTATGCACGAAGGAGAGGGGGCTGGGTTGGGGGACCCCTGCAAAGGGGCAGAGGGAGGGCTGGAGAGAAGAGTGGGGGGTAGGGCCCCAGGGCTGTGGGGGGAAGATGGAAATTTGAGGGCAGAGGGGGATGAGGGGCAGGGGCTTGTTGGGTGGGGCGGGAGTCTTGTGCGGGGGGACAGAGGGAGCGGAGACGGAGCCTGGATTGGGGGGCAGAGGGAGATGGGTGGGAGCCTGGGATGGGGGGCAGGAGTCTTGGGGGAGGAGGGCAGCGGGAGAGGGCAGGAACCAGCCATGGGGAAGTGGGTTTAAAACTAGCATCACCCCATCTCCCGCCCCCCCCAGCAGAGCCAGGCAGCTGAAATTCCCCCTGCCCCATACACACTCATGTCATTGGGGGGGCCCCCCACCCATCTGGGGATGCTGGGTTTAAAAAGAGCCTCAGCCGAGCTGAATTTCTGGGTGGGTCCCCAATGCCCCCCCCCATAGACAGAGGGCATCCACGCCCCCCCCAGTACGGGGATCGGGGGGTGGGGGCTGCATCCCCCATTTCTCCTGCTGGGTATTTTTAGCTCCGGCAGCAGGATGACGCTGAACATGGCCGCTCGTGGGCAGCCCGGCTTTCCCCCCCCCACATGTTTTGTTTTCCCTGGGAGGGGGGGAAGCCCCCTTCAGTTCTGCAGAGCCCCCCAGCCTCCGATGTGGAGGCCACATAACCAGTTGTAGCCCAGCCCCCCACCAGCTGGGATTTTGGGGGAGGTGGGGGGGTGTCTTTTTTTATTTTTAGAGGAGACGAGAAGGTCATAAAAAAACAGAGGGAGAATGGAGTTGGTCGGGTTGGGGGGTAGGATGTGGGGCTGGGAGATGGATGAAGGACAGGGCAGCAGTGTGGTGGGAGGGTAGGATGTGGGGCTAGGGGGCAGGTTGGGATGGATGGAGGACAGGGTAGCAGTAGGGTGTGTAGGATGTGGGGCTGGGGGGCATGGATGGAGGACAGGGTAGCAGTGGGGTGTGTAGGATGTGGGGCTGGCAGGGGCCTGGAGGATTAAGAGGGGGATGGATGGAGAAAGGGGCGGCTGTGGGGCTAGCAGGGCCCTGGGCAGATTGGACGGGCATAGGGCATTGGGGCAGGGCAAGGCTGTGGTCCCACCCCTCTCCTCCCCGGACCCCCTCCCCTCCCAGAGCTGGGGAGAGAACCCAGGAGTCCTGGCTCCAGGGTCCCTCCCTGAGCTGCAGTGCTGCTGTGGGTCTTTGGCCGTGTGATTGAGGGGGGCTGTGCCTGTTTTGGGGCCCCCCGGGAGCTGTGTGTTTTGGGGGGGGGAGGCTGGCCGATTTCACTGCCTGCCAAACCCCTTCTCTAGCGGGACGGCTGCCTACCCCACTCCTGATGACCCCAGCCCCCTACAGCTGGGGCTTGTCTGCCCAGAGATGCTCTAGGGCTGGGGGGGGGCAGTCTGCACACACCCCATGGGGGCTGGAGGATGGTGTTTCTGAGCTGGGGCCTTGCAAGGCAACAGAAACGTTAGTACAGTGTAAACCAGAGCGAATTTCCCTTCCCTACTGCTGGGAGCCAGGACGCCTGGGTTCTCTCCCCGGCTCTGGGAGGGGAGTGGGGGCTGGTGGGTCAGAGCAGGGGGAGCTGGGAGCCAGGACGCCTGGGTTCTCTCCCCGGCTCTGGGAGGGGAGTGGGGCCGAGAGCCAGGACTCCTGGGTTCTCTCCCCGGCTCTGGGACGGGAGTGGGGGCTGGTGGGTTAGAGCGGAGGGGCTGGGAGCCAGGATGCCTGGGTTCTCTCCCCGGCTCTGGGAGGGGAGTGGGGCCGAGGAGGGGGGCTGGGAGCCAGGACTCCTGGGTTCTCTCCCCGGCTCTGGGAGGGCAGTGGGGGCTGGTGGTTAGAGCAGGGGGGCTGGGAGCCAGGACGCCTGGGTTCTCTCCCTGGCTCTGGGACGGGAGTGGGGGCTGGTGGTTAGAGCAGGGGGGCTGGGAGCCAGGACTCCTGGGTTCTCTCCCCGGCTCTGGGAGGGAAGTGGGGGCTGGTGGTTAGAGCGGGGGGGCTGGGAGCCAGGACTCCTGGGTTCTCTCCCTGGCTCTGGGAGGGAAGTGGGGGCTGCTGGTTAGAGCGGGGGGGCTGGGAGCCAGGACTCCTGGGTTCTCTCCCTGGCTCTGGGAGGGGAGTGGGGGCTGGTGGTTAGAGCAGGGGGGACTGGGAGCCAGGACTCCTGGGTTCTCTTCCCCGGCTCTGGGACGGGAGTGGGGGCTGGTGGGTTAGACCGGGGGGGCTGGGAGCCAGGACTCCTGGGGTCTCTCCCTGGCTCTGGGAGGGGAGTGGGGGCTGGTGGGTTAGAGCAGGGGGGGCTGGGAGCCAGGACGCCTGGGTTCTCTCCCTGGCTCTGGGAGGGAAGTGGGGGCTGGTGGTTAGAGCGGGGGTGCTGGGAGCCAGGACTCCTGGGTTCTCTCCCCGGCTCTGGGAGGGGAGTGGGGGCTGGTGGTTAGAGCGGGGGGGCTGGGAGCCAGGACTCCTGGGTTCTCTCCCCGGCTCTGGGAGGGGAGTGGGGGCTGGTGGGTTAGAGCAGGGGGCTGGGAGCCAGGACTCCTGGGTTCTCTCCCTGGCTCTGGGAGGGGAGTGGGGGCTGGTGGGTCAGAGCAGGCGGGGCTGGGAGCCAGGACTCCTGGGTTCTCTCCCCGGCTCTGGGAGGGGAGTGGGGGCTGGTGGGTTAGAGCAGGGGGTCTGGGAGCCAGGACTCCTGGGTTCTCTCCCCGGCTCTGGGAGGGAAGTGGCAGTGAATGGTCAGAGCGGGCGGGGTGGGGGGAATGGGTTAAGAGATTCAGCCGAGAAGGGCCCATCAGACCATCTGCAGAGACACCCCCCCCCCCGGGCCGTGTTTCTGGGGAGCCAGGAGGGGATTTGCCCCGGCTGCGTTGTGGGGGAGCCCGCGACCGGCCCCTGCTTCCGACGAGGGCGGTGTGGGGGCAGTTTTTCCAAAGGACGCCGGAGAGTGGGGCAGAGAAGAGCCCCAGGACCGAGCCATCGGGGCTGTGGTGGCATCCGGGGCGTGTCTCTGGGAGGACTGGCCCGCGGAGGCAATGCTGGGGGCGCTGGGAACGATCGGACCCCGGTGTTTGACCGGGAAGGGGAGGGACCCTTTGGAACAGGCTGCCCGGGGCAGAGGGGGGCTGGTCCAGTGTTCGGATCCAGCCGGGAGGCGCGTTAGCCAAACCCGTTACCGGCCTCCATCCGGGGGAGATTCTCTTGCCTGGGTGAGCCAGGAGGTCGGCACCCAGCCCCCCCTGCTCTAACCCACCAGCCCCCACTCTCCTCCCAGAGCCGGGGAGAGAACCCAGGAGTCCTGGCTCCCAGCCCCCCCTGCTCTAACCCACCAGCCCCCACTCCCCTCCCAGAGCCGGGGAGAGAACCCAGGAGTCCTGGCTCCCAGCCCCTTCCGCTCTAACCCACCAGCCCCCACTCCCCTCCCAGGGCCGGGGAGAGAACCCAGGCGTCCTGGCTCCCAGCCCCCCCCCCACTCCCCTCCCAAAGCTGGGGTTGGAACCCAGGAGTCCTGGCTCCCAGCTCCCCCTGCTCTAACCACCAGCCCCCACTCCCCTCCCAGAGTCAGGGAGAGAACCCAGGAGTCCTGGCTCCCAGCCCCCTGCTCTAACCCCCCAGCCCCCACTCCCCTCCCAGAGCCGGGGAGAGAACCCAGGAGTCCTGGCTCCCAGCACCCCGTGCTCTAACCACCAGCCCCCACTCCCCTCCCAGATTCCTCCCCTGTGCAGCCCCCATTTGCATCTCTCCCTGGCACTGGCTTTGGGTGTTACCCAGCTGATCGCAGCCTATGTCTGCCTGGCGGGATTAATTCTAGGGGTTCATTCTCCAGTGCTGCTCCACCAGTGCCCCACAGGCCCCCCCCCAAAAGAACCAGGATAGAGGGGCACCCGTGCCGTTGGGGGGGAGCTGTGGGGAGAGGCTGGCTATGGGGCAGGTTTATGGGGTACTGGCAGTCCAGGAGTGGAGGGTGTCTATGGGGAGGATTGAAGGGCACTGACATTGCTGGGGGCATCTATGGAGTGGGATTGAGGGGCACCAGGGCACTATGGGGTGGCATTGGGGGCACTGGCATTGCTGGGGGTGTCCATGGGGTGGGATTGAGGGGCACCAGGGCGCTATTGGGTGGCAGTGAGGGGCTATTGACGGGCACTGGCATTGCTGGGGGCGTCTATGGAGTGGGATTCAGGGGCACCAGGGCACTATGGGGCAGGAATGAGGGGCTATGGGGCAAAATCGAGGGGCAGCACCCGCTGCGGCTGGCTGTGTTCAGGGTCGGGGCTGTTTCTCCTGTGTGGGGTCGCTGTGACCTTTGCCCTCTGTCCCCCAGGTCGGCCCCCGCTGCCGCGCCCCCCGCCGCCGGAGGAGAAGGGGGTGGCCCCCCCCCACCACCCCCCAACCTCACCAGCAACCGGAGACTGCAGCAGACCCAAGCCCAGGTGGACGAGGTGAGTTCGGGGGGTGGCGTGCGGCTTCCGGACGCCTGGGTCCCTGCTCTGGCCGGGTCTCCCCATGTCTGATGCTCCCGCCCCCCCAGGTGGTTGACATCATGCGGGTGAACGTGGACAAGGTGCTGGAGCGGGACCAGAAGCTGTCGGAGCTGGACGACCGAGCCGACGCCCTGCAGGCGGGCGCCTCCCAGTTCGAGACCAGCGCCGCCAAGCTAAAACGCAAATACTGGTGGAAGAACCTCAAGGTGCGGCCCCCCCCGGCTCTCCCCCGTGACACCCCATCTCCCCTCGGCCCTCTGCACCCCACGGGCTCCCCTGCAGGCTCCATGGCCCCCCAGAGCCCCCCTTATCTCCGCACGGCCCTCTGCACCCCACGGACTCCCCTGCAGGCTCCATGGCCCCCCAGAGCCCCCCTTATCTCCGCACGGCCCTCTGCACCCCATGGGCTCCCCTGCAGGCTCCATGGCCCCCCAGAGCCCCCCTTATCTCCGCACGGCCCTCTGCACCCCATGGGCTCCCCTGCAGGCTCCATGGCCCCCCAGAGCCCCCCTTATCTCCCCACGGCCCTCTGCACCCCACGGGCTCCCCTGCAGGCTCCACGGCCCCCTGCGGCCTCCCCATCTCCCCACGGCCCTCTGCACCCCACGGGCTCCCCTGCAGCCTCCACGGCCCCTTGCGGCCCCCCATCTCCCTACGGCCCTCTGCACCCCACGGACTCCCCTGCAGGCTCCATGGCCCCCCAGAACCCCCTTTCCGCACAGCCCTCTGCACCCCATGGGCTCCCCTGCAGGCTCCATGGCCCCCCAGAGCCCCCCTTATCTCCGCACGGCCCTCTGCACCCCACGGACTCCCCTGCAGGCTCCATGGCCCCCCAGAGCCCCCCTTATCTCCGCACGGCCCTCTGCACCCCATGGGCTCCCCTGCAGGCTCCATGGCCCCCCAGAGCCCCCCTTATCTCCACACGGCCCTCTGCACCCCATGGGCTCCCCTGCAGGCTCCATGGCCCCCCAGAGCCCCCCTTATCTCCCCACGGCCCTCTGCACCCCACGGGCTCCCCTGCAGGCTCCACGGCCCCCTGCGGCCTCCCCATCTCCCCACGGCCCTCTGCACCCCACGGGCTCCCCTGCAGCCTCCACGGCCCCTTGCGGCCCCCCATCTCCCTACGGCCCTCTGCACCCCACGGACTCCCCTGCAGGCTCCATGGCCCCCCAGAACCCCCTTTCCGCACAGCCCTCTGCACCCCATGGGCTCCCCTGCAGGCTCCATGGCCCCCCAGAGCCCCCCTTATCTCCGCACGGCCCTCTGCACCCCACGGACTCCCCTGCAGGCTCCATGGCCCCCCCAGAGCTCCCCTTATCTCCCCAAGGCCCTCTGCACCCCACGGGCTCCCCTGCAGGCTCCATGGCCCCCCAGACTCCCCTTATCTCCGCACGGCCCTCTGCACCCCACGGGCTCCCCTGCAGGCTCCATGGCCCCCCAGAGTCCCCCTTATCTCCCCAAGGCCCACTGCACCCCACGGGCTCCCCTGCAGGCTCCATGGCCCCCCAGAGCCCCCCTTATCTCCCCAAGGCCCTCTGCACCCCACGGGCTCCCCTGCAGCCTCCGCGGCCCCCCATCTCCCTACGGCTCTCTGCACCCCACGGACTCCCCTGCAGGCTCCATGGCCCCCCAGAGCCCCCCTTATCTCCGCACGGCCCTCTGCACCCCATGGACTCCCCTGCAGGATCCATGGCCCCCCAGAGCCCACCTTATCTCCGCACGGCCCTCTGCACCCCACGGGCTCCCCTGCAGGCTCCATGGCCCCCCAGAGCCCCCCTTATCTCCCCAAGGCCCTCTGCACCCCATGGACCCCCCTGCAGGCTCCATGGCCCCCCAGAGCCCCCCTTATCTGCGCACGGCCCTCTGGACCCCATGGGCTCCCCTGCAGGCTCCACGGCCCCCTGCGGCCTCCCCATCTCCCCACGGCCCTCTGCACCCCACGGGCTCCCCTGCAGGCTCCATGGCCCCCCAGAGCCCCCCTTATCTCCACACAGCCCTCTGCACCCCACGGGCTCCCCTGCAGGCTCCATGGCCCCCCAGAGCCCCCCTTATCTCCACACGGCCCTCTGCACCCCACGGGCTCCCCTGCAGCCTCCACGGCCCCCTGCGGCCCCCCATCTCCCTACGGCCCTCTGCACCCCACGGACTCCTCTGCAGGCTCCACGGCCCCCCAGAGCCCCCCTCATCTCCGCACGGCCCTCTGCACCCCACGGGCTCCCCTGCAGCCTCCACGGCCCCCTGCGGCCCCCCATCTCCCTACGGCCCTCTGCACCCCACGGGCTCCCCTGCAGGCTCCATGGCCCCCCAGAGCCCCCCTCATCTCCGCACGGCCCTCTGCACCCCACGGACTCCCCTGCAGGCTCCAGAGCCCCCCTTATCTCCGCACGGCCCTCTGCACCCCACGGGCTCCCCTGCAGGCTCCATGGCCCCCCAGAGCCCCTCTTATCTCCCCAAGGCCCTCTGCATCCCATGGACTCCCCTGCAGGCTCCACGGCCCCCTGCGGCCTCCCCATCTCCCCACGGCCCTCTGCACCCCACGGGCTCCCCTGCAGGCTCCATGGCCCCCCAGAGCCCCTCTTATCTCCCCAAGGCCCTCTGCATCCCATGGACTCCCCTGCAGGCTCCACGGCCCCCTGCGGCCTCCCCATCTCCCCACGGCCCTCTGCACCCCACGGGCTCCCCTGCAGGCTCCATGGCCCCCCAGAGCCCCCGTATCTCCCCAAGGCTCTCTGCACCCCATAGACTCCCCTGCAGGCTCCATGGCCCCCTGCGGCCTCCCCATCTCCCCACGGCCCTCTGCACCCGATGGGCTCCCCTGCAGCCTCCACGGCCCCCTGCGGCCCCCCCATCTCCCCACGGGCTCCCCTGCACCCCACGGGCTCCCCTGCAGGCTCCATGGCCCCCCAGAGCCCCCCTCATCTCTGCACGGCCCTCTGCACCCCACGGACTCCCCTGCAGGCTCCATGGCCTTCCAGAGCCCCCCTTATCTCCGCACGGCCCTCTGCACCCCACGGGCTCCCCTGCAGCCTCCACAGCCTCCTGTGGCCCCTCAGAGGCCCCCTCATCTCCGCACGGCCCTCTGCACGCCATGGACTCCCCTGCGGCCCCCCCGTCTCCCCACGGCCCTCTGCACCCCACGGACTCCCTTGCAGCCTCCACGGCCCACTGTGGCCCCCCCGTCTCCCCACGGCCCTCTGCACCCCACGGACTCCCCTGCAGGCTCCATGGCCCCCTGTGGCCCCCTCATCTCCGCACGGCCCTCTGCACCCCACGGACTCCACTGCAGCCTCCACAGCCCCCTGCGACCCTCATCTCCGCACGGCCCTCTGCACACCACGGACTCCCCTGCAACCCCCTCATCTCCCCACGGCCCTCTGCACCCCACAGACTCCCCTGCAGACTCCACAGCCCCCTGCGGCCCCCTCATCTCCCCACGGCCCTCTGCACCCCACAGACTCCCCTGCAGACTCCACAGCCCCCTGCGGCCCCCTCATCTCCCCACGGCCCTCTGCAGTCCCCACGGCTCCCTCGCCCACCCCCGTCTCCCCACAACCTCCTGTCACCCACTGACATCTCCCCATAGACCCCTGTGGCCCCCTTGTCTCCCCACGGCCCCCTGAAGTCCCCACAGCCCCCTCGTCTCCCCTCCACAGCCCCCTGTGGCCCTCTGACATCTCCCCACAGCCCTGTGCAACCCACTGACTCCTCCTATGCCCCCCCATCTACCCCATAGCCTCCTGCAGCCCCCCTGAGGTCCCCCATCTCTCCATAGCCCCCTGTGGGCCCCCCCATTTCCCCTCCCTGCAGCCACCTGACTTCCCCCATGGCCTCCTGCAGTCCCCTGACTCCCCCTGCAGCCCTCCATCTTCCTCCCCACATCTCCCCATGGTCCCCTGCAGCCCACCTGACTGCCCCCCCGTGACCCCAACCCCCACTTCCTATACCATCTTCCTCATCCCTGCCACACTGTGCTCCAGAGCTGCCCTTCCTGGCTTCCTCTGCCCCCCTCCGCCAGGGCTCCCCTCCCGGCCCCAAGCCCCTGCCCCCCACCTTCCTCCCGCTGCCCCTCCCTGGCGCTCATGGTCTCTCTCCCCACAGATGATGATTATCCTGGGGGTGATATGCGCCATCATCCTGATCATTATCATTGGTGAGTGGGGGCTTGGGAGCGGGGGGGCTGGCAGGGGAGGGGGGTGGCATGTGACCCCCACCCCCTTCCCTAGGGGCACTCCTACTCTTGGGATGCGAAAAAGGCAGCCAGGCACCTGCCGTGGGGGTGTGGCAATGAGGAGGTGGGGCTGTCCTTGGCCCCGCCCACAGACAGACCCACAGCTGCCCCTAAAGTGGGCAGCGAAGGGTTTTTGGAAGGGGTGTGGCTTTTGTTTGACCCGCCCACTGCCTCCCCTTTTGTATTGAGATGAAACAGCTGTGAAGGATGATGGGGGTGTGGCTTCCCTTAGCCCCACCCACACAGGGACCCTCCACCCACCACTCTCCCCTTAGTGCAGAAATAAAGGGGGCGGAGCTTTTTTCCCACCCCACAGGCCCCGCCCACCATGGCACCTACACAGTCCAGCCAATAGTGCGGAAACAAGGTATTCGAGGGGGTGGGGCTTTCCTTGGCCCTGCCCACAGCCACCCCCAGCACTGCAGGGAAACAGGCAAAGGGTTATTGGGAAGGGGTGGGGCTTTCTGTGGCCCCGCCCACACGGTGGCAAATAGCCTTACCAGAAAGGAGGCAGGGTAGATCTGGATGGCCTGAAATTTCCTTCCCTCACTCCCTGGACTTCCCCTTCTCCAGCTGTTGGAGTCTGCTGGGTCCTCCCCTCCCCCGAGCCCCTTCTGTATTTTTGGGGTGAAGGTGATGGCACCCAGCAGAATGAAGCAACAGTAATGTCTCATCCCCAAATGCCACCTGCCCCCTCTCCTCCTCCCATCCAGTCCACCTGTAAACATCAGCCGTCATCATTAGGTTCCAGGGTTAACACCCAATTGGGCTAAACAGGGAGACTTCCTCTTCGCTGTGAAGAAAGTCCCACTTCATGTCCTCAACTGCGGTGCTTCCCATAGGGCTCTTAGGCTGCCCTGGCTCCCCAGAGGTGGCCGCGTTTCAGCGCCAAGTGAGGGGTCCCTGTATAATCAGCCACCTGGTCCCAGAGGTGGCCGCATTTCAGTGCCAAGTGAGGGGTCCCTGTATAACCAGCCACCTGGCCCTGGAGGTGGCTACATTTCAGTTCCAAGTGAGGACCCCTCCTGTATAACAGCCATCCGGCCCCAGAGGTGGCTGCATTTCAGTGCCAAGTGAGGGGTCCCTGTATAACCAGCTGCCTGGCCCCAGAGGTGGCTGCATTTCAGTGCCAAGTGAGGACCCCTCCTGTATAACCAGCTGCCTGGCCCCAGAGGTGGCTGCATTTCAGTGCCAAGTGAGGGGTCCCTGTATAACCAGCTGCCTGGCCCCAGAGGTGGCTGCATTTCAGTGCCAAGTGAGGGGTCCCTGTATAACCAGCTGCCTGGCCCCAGAGGTGGCTGCATTTCAGTGCCAAGTGAGCACCCCTCCTGTATAACCAGCTGCCTGGCCCCAGAGGTGGCTGCATTTCAGTGCCAAGTGAGGGGTCCCTGTATAACCAGCTGCCTGGCCCCAAAGGTGGCTGCATTTCAGTGCCAAGTGAGGGGTCCCTGTATAACCAGCTGCCTGGCCCCAGAGGTGGCTGCATTTCAGTGCCAAGTGAGGGGTCCCTGTATAACCAGCTGCCTGGCCCCAAAGGTGGCTGCATTTCAGTGCCAAGTGAGGGGTCCCTGTATAACCAGCCGCCCGGCCCCAGAGGTGGCCGCATTTCAGCGCCAAGTGAGGGGTCCCTGTATAACCAGCCACCCGGCTCCGGACGTGGCCGCATTTCAGCGCCAAGTGAGGGGTCCCTGTATAACCAGCCGCCCGGCCCCAGAGGTGGCCGCATTTCAGCGCCAAGTGAGGGGTCCCTGTATAACCAGCCGCCCGGCCCCAGAGGTGGCCGCATTTCAGCGCCAAGTATGGGGTCCCTGTATAACAGCCGTCCGGCCCCAGAGGTGGCCGCATTTCAGCTCCAAGTGAGGGGTCCCTGTATAACAGCCGTCCGGCCCCAGAGGTGGCCGCATTTCGGCGCCAAGTGAGGGGTCCCTGTATAACCAGCCGCCCGGCCCCAGAGGTGGCCGCATTTCAGCGCCAAGTGAGGGGTCCCTGTATAACCAGCCGCCCGGCCCCAGAGGTGGCCGCATTTCAGTCCCAAGTGAGGGGTCCCTGTATAACCAGCCACCCGGCCCCAGAGGTGGCTGCATTTCAGTCCCAAGTGAGGGGTCCCTGTATAACAGCCGTCCGGCCCCAGAGGTGGCCGCATGTTGAACTAACTCCTCTCTGCTCCCGTCTCTCTTTCCTTTCCAGTTTACTTCAGCACTTAATGGACCCTCGGAAGCCAAAGCCCCCCCCATTTCTCCCCCCCCAAAGGAGCTGCAGCCTGGAGAGGCACGAGGGGCTGTGACCCCCCCCTTCCCATGATCTCAGCCATATCTTCCAGCCTCCCCCCCTTCCCCTTTCTCCCCCGGGCCCCCCCGTGGCGTGTGTGCGTGTCTTGCGGTGCGTGTGGCCGTCCTGTATATAGGCTGACTTATTTATACATATATATATATTCTATATTTTGTCTGTTTGTAGATTTATTACTAGATTTCCAGCTGTCATGGATCCCCCCCCCCCCGCCCCCATACCTGCTCCCTTCCCCCCCCCCCGTGTTTTCAGTGTCTAGTGTTTTAATTTAAATATTTTAAGGACCAATCCCCCTTCCCCAGAAATAAAATAGGGGGAACCCAGAAGCCTGAGAAACTCAAGCACCCACCCCTGCCCTTTCAGAGCAAGGCCAGGCAGCACGAGCGCCGGGTCCCCTGGTTTGGCCATGTCTCAGCTCCTGGATAATCAGCCACCCCACCCCAGAGGTGGTCGCATCTCAGCACCGGGTGAGGGGTCCCTGGGTGACCGGCCGCCCTGCCCCAGAGGTGGCTGCATCTCAGCACCTGGGCGAGGGGTCCCTGGGTATCTGGCCGCCCTGCCCCAGAGGTGGCTGCATCTCCGCGCCGGGCGAGGGGTCCCTGGATAACCAGCCACCCCGCCCCAGAGGTGGCTGCATCTCAGCACTGGGCGAGGGGTCCCTGGGTAACCAGCCGCCCCGCCCCAGAGGTGGCTGCATCTCAGCACCTGGGCGAGGGGTCCCTGGGTATCCGGCTGCCCCACCCCAGAGGTGGCTGCATCTCAGCGCCGGGCGAGGGGTCCCTGGATAACCAGCCGCCCCGCCCCAGAGGTGGCTGCATCTCAGCACCTGGGCGAGGGATCCCTGGATAACCAGCCGCCCTGCCCCAGAGGTGGCTGCATCTCAACACCCAGGCGAGGGGTCCTTGAATAAGCAACCACCCCGCCCCAGAGACGGTTGCATCTCACACCACCGGTGGGGGGGGGATGAATATCATAAGTTTCTTTACCTTCCTCTCCCCCCCCATCCTGATCCGACCCCCCGTGAGCTTTTGTAACATTCCTGGAGCTGCACTGTGCAGTCTGTTTTGGGGGGGATTGATCTTCCTCCCCCCCCATGTCAGTGAGGGGGCAGTGCTGTGTCCCACCCCCAGCTCCAAGCCTTTAAGAGTTGTAGAGGGGGGGCTGCATGGGGAAAGGAGGAGCCCCCAGATCCACCCCTCCCCCACAGCCCAGCAGTTCCAGCTTCTCTCCTCTGGGGATCTGGGGGGGGCTGGCTGGCCCCCGAGTGCCCCCCACCCAGCAGCAGGGCCTGGGCCTGGCTGGGGCAAGGGGGGCTGGGTAAGTCTGCTCTAGGAGGGGAGAAAGCAGCGGGTGCAGCCCAGGACCAGCGACCTCCCGCCCCCCAGACAGGGTGTGGGCACAGATGGGGCATTCCCCTCCCCCACCCCCTAATCGGGGGGTTCCCCTAATGGCCAGCAGGGGGTGACCCCTGAGCTGCTCCGCAATGCAGGAATCAGTGGGGCGGGCTATGTGGGGGAAGCGTACAGATTGGGGGGTGCTGGCCGGCCGGATCCCCCCACACACCCCACCGGGACCCTGCCCGGCTTTGTATCCCCGTGTCGTGTGATGAGTGACCCCCACCTTTCCCTGCCTCACCCCCCAGAGTCAGTCATCTGTAGCATTAAACCTTCCCTGCTAGCCCCATAGCGCTAAACCTCTCCCAGCTCCGACAGCCCCATAGCACGACCCCTCCCCCTCCCCGCCAGCCCCATAGCACGACCCCTCCCTGCCAGCCTCTATAGCACGATCCCCCCACACCCACTTAGACGTGACGTGTGACTGTCCCTCTGGAGTGGGGGCGGATCGGGGCCCCCCTGCCAGCTCGGAGGGATGTTGGCGTGGGGTCCCCTACTATGCCTGTTTTTGGGGGGGCAGCGGGGCGGGTCCTCTGCTCCCCATCTGGAGGGAATGCAGGGGCTAAGGACCTGGCTGGCTCTGCCCCCTATGGGGCTGGCTTGGCAGTGGGGTGTCCAGGGGTCCATTCAAAGTGGGTTGTGAACTGCTGGGGAACGGGGGGGGGGGGCAGATCCCAGGCCGTGTTTTCCCCAGGCCGGGGGGCAGGTGTCACTGCTGCCCCTCGGCTTTGGGGGCGCAGGGTCCACCATGCCCCACGGTGGGACCAGCGCCCCCTAATTGTAAAGACACCTGGGATAGGCGTGGAGGGGGGGCAGTCTGGCTGGAATCCCCTAGACCCAGCCGGAGGGAGGGGGGGTTGGTCTTATTTCCCCCACACGCTCCCCGGCAGACGAGGGGCGAGGCACCGTGTGGAGGGAACGGGGAGTGACTTTATGCTGTGAAAATGTACAATAAATAAATGTCCTGTGGAGAACGCCCAAGCTGCTGTCCATCCGTCTGTCTGTCTGTCGCCGTCTGTCCAGGGGAGGGAGCCACCCCACTCCAGAGGTGGCCGCATCTCAGCGCTGGGCGAGGGGTCTCTAGGTAACCTGCCGCCCCGCCCCAGAGGTGGCTGCATTTCAGCACCAGGCGAGGGGTCTCTGGGTAACCCGCTGCCCCGCCCCAGAGGTGGATGCACCTCAGTGCTGGGCGAGGGGTCCCTGGGTAACCGGCCGCCCCACCCCAGAGGTGGCCGCATTTCAGCACCAGGCGAGGGGTCTCTGGGTAACCCGCTGCCCCGCCCCAGAGGTGGATGCACCTCAGTGCTGGGCGAGGGGTCCCTGGGTAACCGGCCGCCCCGCCCCAGAGGTGGCCGCATCTCAGCACCAGGCGAGGGGGTCCTGGTTAACCGGCCGCCCCGCCCCAGAGGTGGCTGCATCTCAGCGCTGGGCGAGGGGTCCCTGGGTAACCGGCCGCCCCACCCCAGAGGTGGCTGCATCTCAGCACCAGGCGAGGGGTCTCTGGGTAACCCGCTGCCCCGCCCCAGAGGTGGATGCACCTCAGTGCTGGGCGAGGGGTCCCTGGGTAACCGGCCGCCCCACCCCAGAGGTGGCCGCATTTCAGCACCAGGCGAGGGGTCTCTGGGTAACCCGCTGCCCCGCCCCAGAGGTGGATGCACCTCAGTGCTGGGCGAGGGGTCCCTGGGTAACCGGCCGCCCCGCCCCAGAGGTGGCCGCATCTCAGCACCAGGCGAGGGGGTCCTGGTTAACCGGCCGCCCCGCCCCAGAGGTGGCTGCATCTCAGCGCTGGGCGAGGGGTCCCTGGGTAACCGGCCGCCCCACCCCAGAGGTGGCTGCATCTCAGCACTGGGCGAGGGGTCCCCAGATAACCTGACGCCCCACCCCAGAAATGGATGCACCTCAGTGCCGGGCGAGCAATCTCTGTATAACCGGCCACCCCGCCCCAGAGGTGGCTGCATCTTGGTGCCAGGTGAAGGGTCCCTGCATAACCAACTGCACCACCCCAGAGGCAGCACCAGGAATGAAAGGAACTGGGGCTTAGCAGCCAGCGTCAAGCCTCTTCGGCTTGGGGGCTAGGGGGGCCCTTCCCATAACCCTTGCCCCCCCGTAGGGAGGGTGTTGGGCTTGGGGGGTGATTTCTGGTTACAGTTTTGTTAATTGAAAGGAGGACTCGTGCCTCTCAATCTCAGTGAGGTTTTAACTCAACCGGTAACAAGTCATGGCCCAGTTCATACCAGAATCCAGGAGTCCTGGCTCCCAGCCCCCTGCTCTGACCACCAGCCCCCACTCCCCTCCCAGAGCTGGGGAGAGAACGCAGGAGTCCTGGCTCCCAGCCCCCCTGCTCTGACCCACCAGCCCCCACTCCCCTCCCAGAGCCAGGGAGAGAACCCAGGAGTCCTGGCTCCCAGCCCCCTCTGCTCTAACCCACCAGCCCCCACTCCCCTCCCAGAGCCGGGGAGAGAACCCAGGAGTCCTGGCTCCCAGCCCCCCTGCTCTAACCACCAGCCCCCACTCCCCTCCCAGAGCCGGGGAGAGAACCCAGGAGTCCTGGCTCCCAGCCCCCCCTGCTCTAATCATTAGCCCCCACTCCCCTCCCAGAGCCAAGGAGAAAACCCAGGAGTCCTGGCTCCCAGCCCCCTCTGCTCTAACCCACCAGCCCCCACTCCCCTCCCAGAGCCGGGGAGAGAACCCAGGAGTCCTGGCTCCCAGCCCCCCTGCTCTAACCACCAGCCCCCACTCCCCTCCCAGAGCCGGGGAGAGAACCCAGGAGTCCTGGCTCCCAGCCCCCCCTGCTCTGACCCACCAGCCCCCACTCCCCTCCCAGAGCCGGGGAGAGAACCCAGGAGTCCTGGCTCCCAGCCCCCCCTGCTCTGACCCACCAGCCCCCACTCCCCTCCCAGAGCCGGGGAGAGGACCCAGGAGTCCTGGCTCCCAGCCCCCCCTGCTCTGACCCACCAGCCCCCACTCCCCTCCCAGAGCCGGGGAGAGGACCCAGGAGTCCTGGCTCCCAGCCCCCCCTGCTCTAACCACCAGCCCCCACTCCCCTCCCAGAGCCGGGGAGAGAACCCAGGAGTCCTGGCTCCCAGCCCCCCTGCTCTGACCCACCAGCCCCCACTCCCCTCCCAGAGCCGGGGAGAGAACCCAGGAGTCCTGGCTCCCAGCCCCCCTGCTCTGACCCACCAGCCCCCACTCCCCTCCCAGAGCCGGGGAGAGAACCCAGGAGTCCTGGCTCCCAGCCCCCCCTGCTCTAACCACCAGCCCCCACTCCCCTCCCAGAGCCGGGGAGAGAACCCAGGAGTCCTGGCTCCCAGGCCCCACTGCTCCGACCCACCAGCCCCCACTCCCCTCCCAGAGCCGGGGAGAGAACCCAGGAGTCCTGGCTCCCAGCCCCCCTGCTCTGACCCACCAGCCCCCACTCCCCTCCCAGAGCTGGGGAGAGAACCCAGGAGTCCTGGCTCCCAGCCCCCCTGCTCTAACCCACCAGCCCCCACTCCCCTCCCAGAGCTGGGGAGAGAACCCAGGAGTCCTGGCTCCCAGCCCCCCCTGCTCTGACCCACCAGCCCCCACTCCCCTCCCATAGCCGGGGAGAGAACCCAGGAGCCCTGGCTCCCAGCCCCCCACTGCTCTGACCCACCAGCCCCCACTCCCCTCCCAGAGCCAGGAAGAGAACCCAGGAGTCCTGGCTCCCAGCCCCCCCTGCTCTGACCCACCAGACCCCACTCCCCTCCCAGAGCCGGGGAGAGAACCCAGGAGTCCTGGCTCCCAGCCCCCCCTGCTCTGACCACCAGCCCCCACTTCCCTCCCAGAGCCGGGGAGAGAACCCAGGAGTCCTGGCTCCTCTTCCCCAGAACCGACTCTTAAAAATCAAGACTCTCTCTCTGTCAGTGGAGGTGGGTGAGCGTCAGGGTCTGCCAGCAGGGGGCAGCCTTCCCCACTGCTAGAGAAAGGGGGCGGGGCCATAGCCCCATTCCCACCTGGCTGCAATCCGGACCAAGGGAGCCTTGACTGGAACTGAAACCCAGGGGGGCACTGGGCAGCCCCCATGGCCAAGGGGGGTCTGGTGGCCAGGACTCCTGAGTTCTCTCTCTGGCTCTGGGAGGGGAGTGGGGGCTGGGAGCCAGGACTCCTGGGTTCTCTCCCCGGCTCTGGGAGGGGAGTGGGGGCTGGTGGATTAGAGCAGGGGGGCTGGGAGCCAGGACTCCTGGGTTCTCTCCCCGGCTCTGGGAGGGGAGTGGGCTGGGAGCCAGGACTCCTGGGTTCTCTCCCCAGCTCTGGGAGGGGAGTGGGGCTGGGAGCCAGGACTCCTGGGTTCTCTCCCCGGCTCTTGGAGGGGAGTGGGGGCTGGTGGGTTAGAGCAGGGGGGGGCTGGGAGCCAGGACTCCTGGGTTCTCTCCCCGGCTCTGGGAGGGGAGTGGGGGCTGATGGGTTAGAGCAGGGGGGGGCTAGGAGCCAGGACTCCTGGGTTCTCTCCCCAGTTCTGGGAGGGGAGTGGGGGCTGGTGGGTCAGAGCAGGGGGGCTGGGAGCCAGGACTCCTGGGTTCTCTCCCCAGTTCTGGGAGGGGAGTGGGGGCTGGTGGTTAGAGCAGGGGGCTGGGAGCCAGGACTCCTGGGTTCTCTCCCCGGCTCTGGGAGGGGAGTGGGGGCTGATGGGTTAGAGCAGGGGGGGGCTAGGAGCCAGGACTCCTGGGTTCTCTCCCCAGTTCTGGGAGGGGAGTGGGGGCTGGTGGTTAGAGCAGGGGGCTGGGAGCCAGGACTCCTGGGTTCTCTCCCCGGCTCTGGGAGGGGAGTGGGGGCTGGTGGGTTAGAGCAGGCGGGGCTAGGAGCCAGGACTCCTGGGTTCTCTCCCCAGTTCTGGGAGGGGAGTGGGGGCTGGTGGGTTAGAGCATGGGGGGCTGGGAGCCAGGACTCCGGGTTCTCTCCCCGGCTCTGGGAGGGGAGTGGGGGCTGGTGGGTTAGAGCGGGGGGGGCTAGGAGCCAGGACTCCTGGGTTCTCTCCCCGGTTCTGGGAGGGGAGTGGGGGCTGGTGGGTTAGAGCAGGGGGGTTGGGAGCCAGGACTCCCGGGTTCTCTCCCCGGCTCTGGGAGGGGAGTGGGGGCTGGTGGGTTAGAGCGGGGGGGGCTAGGAGCCAGGACTCCTGGGTTCTCTCCCCGGCTCTGGGAGGGGAGTGGGGGCTGGGAGCCAGGACTCCTGGGTTCTCTCCCTGGCTCTTGGAGGGGAGTGGGGGCTGGTGGGTTAGAGCAGGGGGGCTGGGAGCCAGGACTCCTGGGTTCTCTCCCCGGCTCTGGGAGGGGAGTGGGGGCTGGTGGGTTAGAGCAGGGGGGGGCTAGGAGCCAGGACTCCTGGGTTCTCTCCCCGGTTCTGGGAGGGGAGTGGGGGCTGGAGGGTTAGAGCAGGGGGGGCTGGGAGCCAGGACTCCTGGGTTCTCTCCCCGTCTCTGGGAGGGGAGTGGGGGCTGGTGGGTTAGAGCAGGGGGGGCTGGGAGCCAGGACTCCTGGGTTCTCTTCCTGGCGCTGGGAGGGGAGTGGGGGCTGGTGGGTTAGAGCAGGGGGGGCTGGGAGCCAGGACTCCTGGGTTCTCTCCCCGGCTCTGGGAGGGCAGTGGGGGCTGGTGGGTTAGAGCAGAGGGGGCTGGGAGCCAGGACTCCTGGGTTCTCTCCCCGGCTCTGGGAGGGGAGTTTCGCTCTGGTGGTTAGAAGAAGAGGTATTCCCCAGCACAGCCAACCTCTAGATCTCAGCCATGAGGCCAAACCCCCAGTACCCCTGACACCTCAGGGGTGAATAATTGTAAACCAAACCCATTTAAGACCAGAAAGGGCCCGTTCGAGCAGCCAGCCTGTCCCTCTGGCTAGCACGGACCCTCCATTGCACTCACCCCCCCGCAACGTGCCCCACACCCAAAGCCCTTCACTTGGCTAACTAAACTCCCACAAGAGATTGGGGGGGGGGTACTGATGTCCCTGCAAAGTGAGACGTGCCCCAGGCTGGACCAGAAGGCAAACTGCCCCCCATCTGGCTTAGGTGGGCAGGGCTAAATACCAGCCTGCTCCAGGCAATGAAAAGGGACGGAGGGGTTGGCTGGGTCGGCTGTGCCCTTTGTCTACAGCTGGACAAGGGTACAATGGCCACCGCTGGCCAAAAGAGCCTGATCTCATGGGGTCCACCCGGATACGTGCTGATTTCCGCTTCGCCCACGCTGAACGCTGCCTCAGCAACCAACCTCCTCCTCCCCTCCGCTTTCTACCGCACGTGCCCAGGATTGAGCACCTAAGCCCCCCGATTGCCGCATCGCATTTCCCTGACTTCTGTGTTGCACACGCTGAATTCTGCATCGGCTTGCCCTGATTTCTAGGTCACCTGCTTGATTCTGCACCCGTTCCCCCTGCCTTCTGTCTCGCACGCTGAATTCTGCACCCAAATTCCCATTTCTACATAACGCACCAAATTCTGCACCCAAATTCCCCCGATTTCTGTTTCACACTTACTGAAGTCTGCACCCAAATTCCCGATTTCTGTTTCACACTTATTGAATTCTGCATCCAAATTCCCATTTCTACATAACGCACTGAATTCTGCACCCAAATTCCCGATTTGTTTCACACTTACTGAATTCTGCATCCAAATTCTTGATTTCTGTTTCACACTTATTGAATTCTGCATCCAAATTCCCATCTCTACATAACACACTGAATTCTGCACCCAAATTCCCGATTTCTGTTTCACACTTATTGAATTCTGCATCCAAATTCCCATTTCTACATAATGCACTGAATTCTGCACCCAAATTCCCGATTTCTGTTTCACACTTATTGAATTCTGCATCCAAATTCCCATTTCTACATAACGCACTGAATTCTGCACCCAAATTCCCGATTTCTGTTTCACACTTATTGAATTCTGCACCCAAATTTCTGATTTATGTTTCACACTTATTGAATTCTGCATCCAAATTCCCATCTCTACATAACACACTGAATTCTGCACCCAAGTTCCCGATTTCTGTTTCACACTTATTGAATTCTGCACCCAAATTTCTGATTTATGTTTCACACTTATTGAATTCTGCATCCAAATTCCCATCTCTACATAACACACTAAATTCTGCACCCAAATTCCCCCGATTTCTGTTTCACACTTACTGAAGTCTGCACCCAAATTCCCATTTCTGTTTCACACTTAACTGAATTCTGCATCCAAATTCCCTGATTTCCCCATCCCGACACTGAATCCTGCCTCACGCACCTGATTTCGTTTTCAAACATACCAAATTTGGCACCAATTCCTCCTGACTTCTAAGTCACACACCGAATTCTGCACCCAATTCCCCCCGATTTCTGTTTTGCACACTGAATTCTGCACAGAATCCCTGATTCCCATCTCCCATGCTGATATCTGCACCAAATCCCCGAAATGTGTTTCACACACTGAATTGTCCATGAAATCGCCATGATTTCTGTGTGTCATGCTCAATTCTCCACCAAAGAGCCCCTGATTATATAAAGTCATAGCGTTGAAGGCCAGAAAGGAGGGATTCCTCTGACTTCCTGTACCTCACAGGCAATCAAGCCCCGCACACCAAAGCCAACAACTGAAATCAGACTGAAGTATCCCAGCACACAGGCCATAAACTTTTACGTGCTACAGGGAGAGAATAGGATGGATGATCCTGGCAAATGACCCGCACCGCGTGCTGCAGGGGAAGGTGAAAAAACCCCATAAACACAGCTGCTGATCTAACCGGGAAAAACTTCCTTCCTGGATAGGGTGATAAATTTGACCTCAAGGAGATGAGCAAGACGCAATCAGCCGAGCACCGGAGAGAAAGAATCCTTGGTGCCAACTCAGATCCCTGGCCCAGCCACCCACCCAGCGTCCCACCTCTGGCTTGGCCATCCCCGATGCGCCAGAAGAAAGAAAAACAAACAGACCATCCTGGGCAGGCAGGGGAGGGGATTCCTTCCTGACCCCTGCAGGCGACCAGACAGAGCCCTGAAGCCTGAGATCTTCCGAACATAAGAGAGAAACTGGAATGTGTTTCCCTCCGCCCCAGGACGGCCAAGCCCCACTCCCCACCCTCCCAAGCAACCCCACCATACAATGGCCTTCAGCCATTTGCCCAGCTCCTTCTTACAACCAAATTAAGCTGTTTGCCCCTTGCAATTCCCAGTGGGAAGATCACCTTTGCGGATGGTGAGAAACCGTCTACTGTCCAGCCTGAATTTGTCCAGGGCCAGTTTATAGCCACTTGTTCTTGTGGGAACGTTGTCCTTTAGCTTCTGTCGCTCATTGTACCCCTTGGTGTTCCCCCCTGATTTCAGCATCACACACGCTGGATCCTGCACCAAACTCCCCCAATTTCAGCATCACACATGCTGGATCCTGCCCCAAATTCCCCCAATTTCAGCATCACACATGCTGGATCCTGCCCCAAATCCTCGATTTTGGCATCACAGGTGCTGGATCCTGCCCCAAATCCTCCCCGGTTTTGACATCACCGACGCTGGATCTTGCCCCAAATCCCCCTGATTTCAGCATCACAGATGCTGGATCCAGTCCCAAATCTCCCCGATTTTGGCATCACACATGCTGGATTCTGCCCCAAATCCCCCTGATTTCAGCATCACAGATGCTGGATCCAGTCCCAAATCTCCCCGATTTTGGCATCACACATGCTGGATCCTGCCCCAAATCCCCCTGATTTCAGCATCACAGATGCTGGATCTTGCCCCAAATCCCGATTTTGGCATCACAGGTGCTGGGATCTTGCCCCAAATCCCCCCCCGATTTTGGCATCACAGGTGCTGGATTCTGCCCCAAATCCCTCTGATGTATTTATAGAGAAATCAGTGGCCCCCGCCACCCCCTAGTCCTCTTTTTGCAGGGCGAGACAAAGCAGCTCTTCTCGTCTCCTAAGACAGGCCCTCCGTGTCCGTGATCATTCTAGGATCTCTTCTCTGCACCGGGTTTCAGTCTGAATTCATCTTTCCCAAGCATGGGGGAGCCAAATTGGAGGCAGCTGGGGTCTTACCAGTGCCTCGTCTGACGCGACAGCCTGTATCTGTCTTCGCTGATACATTTTAGTTCGCTCTTGCCTTTTTCGCTGCCCCATTACACTGGCAGTTCCTTGGCCTAGGATCGACCCACCTACCCAGAGCGCTTTCCTGCTGCGTCGCTTCCAGCGGACGAGCCACCAGCTTGCCAGATCCTGCACCAATATCCTCTCGAGTTCTACGCCTCGCACGCTGGATCCTGCCCCCGAATCCTCCCGATTTCTACGCCTCGCACGCTGGATCCTGCCCCCGAATCCTCCCGATTTCTACGCCTCGCACGCTGGATCCTGCCCCCAAATCTTCCGGATTTCTACGCCTCGCACGCTGGATCCTGCCCCCGAATCCTCCCGATTCCTAAGTCTCGCACGCTGGATCCTGGTCCCGAATCCTCCCGATTTCTACGCCTCGCACGCTGGATCCTGCCCCTGAATCCTCCCAATTTCTACGCCTCGCACGCTGGATCCTGGTCCCGAATCCTCCCGATATCTAAGTCTCGCACGCTGGATCCTGCCCCCGAATCCTCTCGATTTCTACGCCTCGCACACTGGATCCTGCCCCCAAATCCTCCCGATTCCTACGTCTCGCACGCTGGATCCTGCCCCCGAATCCTCCCGATTTCTACGTCTCGCACGCTGGATCCTGCCCCCAAATCCTCCCGATTTCTACGCCTCGCACGCTGGATCCTGCCCCCGAATCCTCCGGATTTCTACGCCTCGCACGCTGGATCCTGCCCCCGAATCCTCCGGATTTCTACGCCTCGCACGCTGGATTCTGCACCAAGTCGCTCAGGTTTTGGCACCTGATTTCCAGCTGAGGGAGGGAAGTGGGGTCTAGTGGTTAGAGGGGCCAGGACTGGACATAAGGTTGAATCTACACCAGGGAGACAGGCTCAGGGGGTTGGAGAGATCCCTGGTGTAGGCCCCATCCAGTTGCCAGAGTCAGACTGGTGCTTGCCTGGTTGGCGCAGCAGAGCCAAAGCCTGGGGCTTTCTGAGCTCCGGCTATTAATAGATGTCCCAGAGCAGCGGGAACAAACTGTTCTCGCCTCCTAACCTAGCTCCCCAGGCCCCGCCCCGGCTCCTACCACCCACGGACCTGCTATGCCCAAACAGAGCCCATGAGCCATGGGGTGGGGCTGCCGGGAGCCTCACTTGCTTCCTGCCCCAGGTGAGGGGCTGAGACACGCTTTCCTGGGCAGCGCTGATTGGAGACTGGGGCCTAGTGGTTGGGGGGCAGGAGCCAGGACTCCTGGGTTCTCTCCTCAGCTCTGGGAGGGGAGTGGGGGCTGGTGGTTAGAGCAGGGGGGGGCTGGGAGCCAGGACTCCTGGGTTCCCTCCTCAGCTCTGGGAGGGGAGTGGGGCTGGTGGGTTAGAGCAGGGGGGCTGGAAGCCTGGACTCCTGGGTTCTCTCCCCAGCTCTGGGAGGGGAGTGGGGGCTGGTGGGTCAGAGCAGGGGGGCTGGAAGCCTGGACTCCTGGGTTCTCTCCCCGGCTCTGGGAGGGGAGTGGGGGCTGGTGGGTCAGAGCAGGGGGGCTGGGAGCCAGGACTCCTGGGTTCTCTCTCTGTCTCGTGGGTGGGGGGAGTGGGACATAGAGGTTGGAGCGGGGGGGGCTGGAAACCCAGACTCCTGGGTTCTCTCCCCAGCTCTTGGAGGGGAGTGGGGGCTGATGGGTTAGAGCAGAGGGGGCTGGGAGCCAGGACTCCTGGGTTCTCTCCCCGGCTCTGGGAGGGCAGTGGGGGTGGTGGGTTTGAGCAGGAGGGGCTGGGAGCCAGGACTCCTGGGTTCTCTCCCCGGCTCTGGGAGGGGAGTGGGGGCTGGTGGGTCAGAGCAGGGGGGGCTGGGAGCCAGGACTCCTGGGTTCTCTCCCCGGCTCTGGGAGGGGAGTGGGGGCTGGTGGGTTAGAGCAGGGGGGGGCTGGGAGCCAGGACTCCTGGGTTCTCTCCCGGCTCTGGGAGGGGAGTGGGGGCTGGTGGTTAGAGCAGGGGGGGGAGCCAGGACTCCTGGGTTCTCTCCCTGGCTATGAGAGGGGCTGGTGGGTCAGAGCAGGGGGGCTGGGAGCCCGGACTCCTGGGTTCTCTCCCGGCTCTGGGAGGGCAGTGGGGGCCGGTGGTTACAGCGGGGGAAGCCAGTGGAAGGCAGGCCCACGAGCTGTACACCCTGTGGCTGTGGGTGCCCCGGGCCTCAGTTTCCCCCCAGTTCCAGGTGGACGCAGATCGGGGCTGGGGGGGGGGGGCAGTGCCGGTTTCCCCGCTTTCCTGGCTCCCACACCCCCGTCCCCTGCCCCAGGCCGGGAAGGAACCCAGGCGTCCGGCCGCACCCCCGCTCGCCCCGTGCGCCCAGCCCGCACGTGTCCCCCCAGCTGCCTCTGCGGTGAGGCGCCGGCCAATCGGCGACCGGCGGGGCGGGGCCGGCCTTGGCGCGGGCCAATGGGCCGCGGCGGGGGGCGGGGCCGGGTCACGCGCGGCCCTGCATGCCCGGCCGGGGCACGCCCCTCGGGGGCGGGGCCGGGCGGCCTCACGCGGCCGCCTGCATGCCCGGGGCCCGGCCGGCCAATGGGAGCCAGCGAGCGGCAGGGCGGCCAATGGGGAGTGAGAGGGGCGGGGCCGGCGGCGGCCAATGGGGGCGAGCGGCGAGGGGCGGGGCTGGGCATGGGCTGCACAGCCGAAGGGCCAGATCAGGGAGCGGTGCCGCGGTGAGTGGGGCGCGTGGGGCTGAGCCCGTGGGGCAGAGGGGCGCGCGTGGGGCTGGGGGCCCCGTGGGGTGTGGGGGTCCCGGGGGGCTGGGGGCCCCGTGGGGTGTGGGGATCCCGTGGGGCAGAGGGGCGCGCGTGGGGCTGGGGGCCCCGTGGGGCAGAGGGGCGCGCGTGGGGCTGGGGGCCCCGTGGGGTGTGGGGGCCCCGTGGGGCTGGGGGCCCCGTGGGGTGTTGGGATCCCGGGGGGCTGATCCCGTGGGGCAGAGGGGCGCGCGTGGGGCTGGGGGCCCCGTGGGGTGTGGGGATCCCGTGGGGCTGGGGGCCCCGTGGGGTGTGGGGATCCCGGGGGGCTGATCCCATGGGGCAGAGGGGCGCGCGTGGGGCTGGGGGCCCCGTGGGGTGTGGCGATCCCGTGGGGCTGTGGGCCCCGTGGGGTGTGGGGATCCCAGGGGGCAGAGGGGCGCGCATGGGGCTGGGGGCCCTGTGGGGTGTGGGGATTTTGGGCGGCAGAGGGCCCCGTGGGCCAGGGGGTCCTGTGGGGACCCCGTAGGGGAAAGGGGGGAGTCGGGGGATTGAGTCCGTGGGGCTGGGGGCCTCGTCGAGCATGGGGCCTGTGGAGATCCCGTGGGGGAGCCAGGGGGCTGAGTCCGTGGAGCTGGGGGTCCGGAAGGTTTGGGGGCCGTGTGGGGGCTGTGGGGATCCCGTGGGGCAGAGAGGCTGTGGGGTGGACTGTGAGGATCCCGTAGGGGAAAGGGGGGAGTCGGGGGGCTGGGTCCGTGAGGCTGGGGGCCCTGTGAGGCAGGGGGGCTGTGAGGATCGCGTGGGGGATCCCGTAGGGCAGAAGGGGGAGCTGGGGGGCTGAGTCCATGGAACTGGGGGTCTGGAAGGGCTGTGGGGGGTCCCGTGGGGCGGGGGAGCTGTGGGGATCCCGTGGGGCAGAGGGGGGAGCCAGGGGGGCTGCGTGGGGCGTGGGGTATCTCTTAGGGCAGAGGGGGAAGCTGGCGGGCTGAGTCCCTGGGGCTGGGGGTCTGGAAGGGGTGTGGGGGCTATGGGGGAGCTGTGGGGATCCTGTGGCACAGGGGGACTGTGGGGATCCTATAGGGCAGAGGGGCTGTGGGGGTCCCGTGGGCAGGGAGGATATAGGGGGGTTGTAGGAACCCATATGACAGGTGGACTGTGGGAGGTCCCATAGGGCAGAGGGTCTGTGTGGGGCTGTGGGGATCCCGTGGGGCAGAGGGATTGTGAGGGGGGGCTGTGGGGATCCTATGGGGCAGAGAGGCTGCAGGGGGCTGTGGGGGATCCCATAGGGCAGAGGGGCTGTGTGGGAGCGTGGAGGACTTTGAAGTCCCATATGGCAGAGATGCTTTGGGGGCACCTATAGGGCAGAGAGGCTGTGGGTCCCTAGGGTGAGGGAGTAGAGGGGCTGGGTGAGAGGCTAGGATTTGAGAATTGGGGGTCCCATAGGGTAAAGCGGCTGGGGAGCATGGGAGTGCAGAGGGGCTATGGGGGGTCCATAAGGGGAGGAACTAAGGGGTTTGGTGGATTTCATAGGACTATGGGGTGGCTCGAAGATCCTTTATTGTGGGGGGCAGGGCTAGCCTGGAGGGGTGCCTGTAGGGGGCGGGGCTGGCATGAGGGGATCTCTTAGGGCAGAGAGTCTGGGATATCTATTGGGGGGCATCCATGGAGGGGGAGGGATTTGGAGGTGTCTGTAGGATGGGGTGGAGTAGGGAAGTGAGGGGCTGGCCTGGGGGTTATATGGGGCAGAGGGGATTGGGGTCCGGGGTTTATGGATGTGAGGGTCCCATAGGGCATCCATGGGGGTGGAGTCAGGGGTCTATGGGAGGAGGCGCTGGGGGGGCATCTTCCCTCTGGCATGGGACTAGCCCATTAACCCCCCCCGCCCCCCCGGACACAGGTTTACACCCCACTCCCCTGAATTTTCCTGACATGACAGATCAAGGGCGTTGGGGGTCAGTAGGAGCTGGAGGCTCTGTGGGGGGGGGGGCATCGGGGGCATGCTAAGTTGCTAGGAGTTGTACCTGGGGGATGGGCTGATGAGGGTGCATTGGGAGCTGACAGCACCGTGGGGGGAGTTTTGGGGGGCTCCCAGACAGGGCTTGTGGTGTCTGAGCAGCGGGCGGGTGGGATCCCCTTGTGGGGGTCAGTGGAGCTGTGCAAGGACCCCAGAACTCCCCCCTTACTCTCCAGTGCCCCACCCCAGAGCTAGCTGCATCTCAGGAGCCCACACCTGGCCAGCCACGCAATGGGGGGACCCCGGGGAGGTGGCTGGGCTCCGTGGCTGGGGCTGACAAGTGCATGTGGGCCCCTTTCATAATCGCCACGAGTGGCTTATGTAATCGAGGCTTTGGAGAGGGGCCCGCTCGCCTCGATGGCAACTGAGTCATTGTGTTGTTCCCCCCCACCGCCCCTCGGCTGGCGGGCCCAGAGCCCCGGGAGAGTGGCGTGTCGGGGAGGCTCCCTGCGCGTTTGGGCTGGGAACTCTTTGTGTCTTTCCCCGGCCCTGCTGCTGCAGCCTTGCTCTGTGCGTGAGGTGTTCTTTGTGTGTGTGTGCGCGTCAAGGGTAGTGACGCAGGAGCGCACAATGGCAAAGCTGAGCCAGGGCCCCAGGAGTCCTGGCTCTCCCCCTTCCCCCATTGTAACTCACCAGCCCCCACTCCCCTTCCAGAGCTGGAGATAAAACCCAAGAGTCCTGACTTCCGGCCCCCCCTGCTCTAACCACTAGCCCCCACTCCCATCCTAGAGCTGAGGAGAGAACCCAGGAGTCCTGGCTTGCAGCCTTTCAGGGTAACCAGGCTGCATGGGGACCCGGAGGAGCAGGGCTCACATTCCTTGCCACGGCTGTTCTCCTTGCCAGTTACTGGGACTGGTAAATACCGCCTGTCTTTTTGGGAAATCTCCCAACTTTGTACCGAAAAGTCTCCGTCTCGATCCCTCCTGGGCCCAAAGAGGAGAAGCCCCGTCCGCCAACCAGGAGGCTGCGTGTGTCCTGCAGATCTGCCCGATGCTGGATTCTCCAGTGCCCTCTGACCTTTGTGGGGGGGGGGGGCGGATGGCTAAAAAAGCCAGCTTAGCCGCTGATGGGCTGCTGGCATACAGATTACGGCTGAGACCATCCATGCCCTGGGCTGTCAAGAGGATCAGGGGCTCTTCCTGGGAGCCTCACTGCTCTCCAGGCCCGAATTAAAGGCCATCGGTTCCGTTCCTAAAACAGACGTCTCCTAAATTCCTGCTTTTGTCTGGCTCGGGATGACCCAGAGGAAGGTAACCGTGTCTCGTCCTCCCTCCCCTCCAGGAGAGAGCCGGATCGTGTCTGGTGCTAGCCCCGGGGGTTTGCCCAAAGCCCGCGAAATTCTGCGCCGTGTTTGGGGATGCCGAATCTCCTGCGTGTATTGGGAAGTGGAGGACCGTTCGCGCCCGGCCGGCTAAAAGCACGCTGGCGAGCTTTCTGCGCGTCACGGGTTGTTTTGGAAAGAGCCAGTGTGCCGGGGTTACTGTCAATGTTGCAATCCTGGCGTGTGTCAACCCGTGAGATTGCCATAATAAAAAGTACAGTAGGACAGAGGTTATTGGAGCGCTCGGTCTGTGTTGGCACACAGGGGTGTGTTAGCGGGGCGGGAGGCGTGGTGCCTGGTGCTGTGTTTTGCCACGTGCAGGGCTTCTTGGACTGCGTCCAGCTCCACCGCTGTCTGTTCTCCGGTCCCACCGAGGTATCCACGGCTCGTCCCCCGGAGATGAGTCCCAGTTTGCTCAGCCTGGCTGCTGTCGGTTTGAGGCCGGACGGCAGGCGTGGTCCCGGAGTGGGTTTTTGGGGATGGCGGGAGGGAAAGAAGGGGTGATGCCTGGGGTGCGTCTGCACTGGGGCTTGGAGCATGCTAAGACCAGCCGTATACAATGGATGGGCCAGAAACACGCTGGGACATACTCCCACCCCCCCTCCTGCTGCTGCTGTTTTCAGCGAGCTAGCGCGTGTCTGTCTACTGGCAGTGGTGGATCCCTGCTTCTGGGAGGGAAGTAGGGTCTGGTGGTTAGAGCAGGGGGGAGCTGAGAGCCAGGACTTCTGGGTTCTCTCCCTGGCTCTGGGAGGGATGTGGGGGCTAGTGGTTAGAGCGGGGGGGTGGGAGCCAGGACTCCTGGGTTCTCTCCCCGGCTCTGGGAGGGACGTGGGGGCTAGTGGTTAGAGCAGGGGGATGGCGGGAGCCAGGACTCCTGGGTTCTCTCCCTGGCTCTGGGTGCAGCCGAGGAATAAATTAGCCTGTGAGAGCTGGGGAGGGAGTCGCTGTCTCCGCCCAGCCTGTGGTTAAGCCGAGAGAACACAGTGTTCCCGGCGCTCTGCCTTGGTTTATTTCCACACGACAAACTTGGCCCGGGGCGGGGCGCTGGGCAGAGCTCGGGTGCTTTTATGCCTGCCCCACATCCTCCGCCCCCGGGACAGGCCAATGGCAGGCGCGCTGCTCCGGTGACACCACCACGGCGCCTGGAAAGCCCCCCCGGGGGGCTGGCGTGTTGTGTAAGGAGCTGCCAGGCAGGTGCCTGGCTGGGAAATATTACATAAGGGCCCCTGTGAATGAAACCACCACAGGCTGGAGCGAGTGACCTGGTTATGTCAGGAAGCTGGCTCAGGGGGGCTCCGGTTACAGCTGACTGGATGCAGGAGACGCATTTCCTGGACTCCTGGGTTCTTTCCCTGGCTCTGGGAGGGGAGTGGGGGCTAGTGGTTAGAGCAGCGGGGGCTGGGAGCCAGGACAGCTGGGTTCTCTCCCTGGCTCTGGGAGGGGAGTGGGGATTGGGGATTAGAGCAGGTGGGGCAGGGGGCCCGGACGCCTGGGTTCTCGCCCCAGCTCTGGGAGGGAAGCAGTGAACGTCTCAGAGCATTCATTCTCTTCCGGCTCTGTCATCCCTCGCCCGCCCTGTGTAATTAACCCCTGGCAGGAACACTGCACTTCCCCTGAGTGGGCTGGGTCAGGGGGCCGCCCCGCTCTCCAGAGCCCTGCATCAAAGGGCTGGCGGGGGTGGTGGGATAATGGCCCTGCAGGCGAGCGGGCCTGGCGGTGGGAAACAATGTAGCCGGCGGGGAGGGGGGCTCGCCAAGCAGCTCGGTGGGGAGAAGAGGGGGCCAGATGGGGTCTGCTCCTGACCTGCGGGCGCCTCTCTGCGGAGGGGAGCAGGGGTTTGAATCCGGTGGGGGACCCAGGCCTCCCATCCGGAGCAAAACGAACTCCTGGGAGCGCCAGGCCTTTGGCCTCAGAGCTGTCTGCAAGGGAAACTGAGGCTAGCTCTGCTCCTTGTCCCTGGTGCAGCAAGGAGGGGTAGCTCGGGGGTTGTAGCATTGGCCTGCTAAACCCAGCGTTGGGAGTTCAATCCTTAAGGGGGCCATTTAAGGAACGGGTAAAAATCTGTCTGGGGATTGGTCCTGCTTTGAGCAGGGGGATGGTCTAGATGAGGTCCCTTCCCACCCTGGTATTCTATGAGTCTAATGTGTCTCGAGGCCTCAGGGCAGCCAGCCCCTGCCCCACAGGGCATGCAGTTAGAGAACAGGAGGTGGTGAGATTGGGGGACAGGGAGGCTGGAACAGAAGCCAGTCCAGGGGTCTCAGATCTGTGCTGCCAGTCCATGCCTCAGTTTCCCCAATTATAAAATGAGGGTGATGGCTCTGCCTTGCCAGGATAAATGCATGAAAGACCGAGCGGTGCTCGTGTGCTATGGGGACCATACAAGTGCTCGACCCAAACGCAGCTCGCCCGGCTGAGATCCCCTCCGTTTCTGGTGCTGGCGGGGCTTGGCTTTGCAGACCCTGCCCTCTGGGCCGGTGCTGGGAGCAGCAGGTTTGCTCTGGGGCTCCTGGCTGAGTGCTCCTATTTACTGACAGTGCAAATATTTATCAGCAAAAGGGGACCAACGCAGCTGCCTTATCAGCCAGCGTGGGCTAGAGTCAATATTTTCACCCCTCCTGTGCCTCCCTTCCCTGCGCCTCTTTGGGGATCTCTTATCTGCCACAGAAAATAATATTTACCAATGCCGGCCCTCCTGCCTGCTGCTTACTACTGGATGTCGTTCCCCCCTCCCCGGTGCCATCTGTGACTCTTTGGTCCTGGCATCTGGCAGTCTGGATTTGGCCTGCAGTCTGCCTGTCGACCGCCCCAAATGCGCTTGGAGCTGTACAAAGCCCCAACAAGTAAGTGGGTCCTGCCCTACCGGGTGCCATTCCTTATTATGAGCGGCTAAGGCCATCCTGCTGCTGACCATGACCCATTCAATCGGGCATCTCTGGAATGGGTTTTTTTCCCCCAAGGTCTGGGTGGTGGATCCAAGGTGGGGTTTTAAGGAAATTGAGTGACACGGTTAGAAAGGATCTGGGTGAAAGTTTTGGATTCAGTTGTGGGTCTCCCCTCCGCCCCCCCAGTTTGTAAAAATTTTCCAAATTTCCCACATGGGCCGGGAAACCTCCCAAATCTGCCTTGTTTCCAGCCCCGTGGCACATCCTGCTTGGCTCTGTTTTTTCCGCCCCCATCTGATTTGGTGCCCTGCCAGCAGCTGGCATGCGGTTTGTTGATGCTTTTGCTGGTTGATTATGCAGGCAGACCTGGCTCCCATTGGTCGCCCCGTTTGGCCAATGAGAGCCGCCCCGGAACCTGGGGTGGCAGCACCACCGTCCACGTGCGAGGCTGTGTAACACGGCGCTGACATCACCCGGCGGTCGGCCAATGCCGAAGCCGCCGGGCGTTACACAATTGGGGGCAGCGTCTCTGCCGAAGCCACCGGGCGCTGGTGGCATTTGGGGGGTGCCTGGCTGCAGAGGATGCACCCTGGAGCCCTGGGCAGCCAGGAGGAGCCGGCCGGCCGTGGCGGGGTTTGCAGCACCGAAGAGAGGCAGAACCCCAGAGACGTGCCGCTGTCATTGTGAGTGTGAAATCCCCCCCCGTCGTTGATTTCGGCCCCTTTGCCCCCCTTGACGGCTGCGGCCGCTCCCCTGTTCTCACCGCTTTCCCTCCCCCTGCGCAGCCTTTCGGATCTAGGGCTGCGGGCTCCTCCCCGGAGGTCAGCTGGGTGCTGACACACGGGGATTTGTTCGGCCAGCACACAATGTTCTCTCTGCAAAGGGAGCAGTCGTTCCGACTGCCCTGCTTCGCCAAGGCAGGGCGTGCCAGCCGCCGGTTTCCCTGCCCTTGGCCTTCGTCACTGGCATGCTAATTAGCCCTGGGAAGCTGTATTCATTTATTTTGTAGGGCGAGGCTTTGCAACGCCGCCAGGGCAGGGGGTGGGAAGCCGGCGCGGGAGATGCGTGCCCCCGCTTTGGAGAGACAGGTGGCTGGTTAGTCCGATGCGCATGTAGCAGATGTGTTCGTAAACAGCACAGGGGAAAGGATGCAAAGTTGTAACTTGCGGAGGGGGTGGGGGGGCAGGAAATGAAGCAACAGTCTTGGGATGGGGGTCGTGGGTGACTGGATTTCTCGAAATGGGTCTCGAAAGTCTTCCAGGGGAAGCGTTTAAAATCGAGTCAGCTTTGCAAGCGGGTCCGTGTTTTTGACTCCTTTCTTGAGCTTATCAGACAGGCAGGAGCTGAAATTTACTTTCTCTGCTGAGAGACACCAGTCATTTCCCCCCACCCCCTCCGCCCCAGCTTTGCTGCTGGATTCACTTAAATCAGGTTTTAAACCAATTGAGTGCGGCTGGTGCATGCCCCGGGGCGGGGGCTGTTTGGGGGGCTTGGCTTATCTTTGCCCGGCAAAGACTGGAAAAGTGTCCCTGCAGCTCTTTGCACCAGTTTCAATCGCTTAAAAATCCCTCCCCTTAAATTCAGTTGGGGCAAGGTTCTGGTGTAGACACACACAGCCCCTTTGGGGCGATTGAATCTGGGTTGCAGACGCAGCCAGGTCAGGGTTCGCTTGCTTAGAAACACCTTTCCCTGCTACATAAGTGTGTGCGGGCGTAGCTGTTGTTTGTTCTCCTCCTGCTGCGTGTTTGCAGCTGGTGTGTGTGTGTGTGTGTGTGTGTGTGTGTGTGTGTGTGTGTGTGTGTGAAAGCCTAGCAAGTGGTAGGTTTAATGTTGTCTTGAGAAAAAGTAGAAAAAAAATTTTTTTTTCCAGGGCCAACTCTGAGCCTTAATTTTCTCTCTTATTATTGATTCGGGGCTATTGAATCAAGGTTTAATTTATTTTTTAAACATCTTAGTTTCACTCGCCCACAAGGCCGTGTGGACGCACTTTATTCCAGTTTCAATCAACTGGGAGGAACCTTACAGGATATCGAAATCAGAACAGTTCTGGGGGAGTTGAAGCAATACAGCTTTGGTGTGTAGCCAAGGCCTTAATCTGGAATAAGAGCGCCCTGGTCTGATTTGAATTCTCTCCATTGCTAGTGTAGACGAAATCTGAACAGGGTGCACTTAACTCCAGAATAAACAGCCACATAGAGACTTTCACCCACGTCGTTAAAGGTGTGCGTCTAAATGGATTGATATCTTTCCATGCCAGCAGGGGTGTAGGCAAGCACTTGGGGAACCATCTGGTTTCCCCAATCGGTGTAATGTTTTGGGCCAAAATGACCACATCTATCCATCCATCTATCCATCAGCAATGATTGTCTAAAGAAGAATTTAAAAAAAAAAAAAAATCGATTAGTTGGTGTATATATCTGTCAGGACCCGAGCACCCCATTCCCAGTTTCTCTGGTAACCGCCTGTTGACTTCCCCCATCGCTGCCTCTTGTCGCCAGGGGAACGTGGCGCGCGGTGCTCGGGTCCCGGCTGGTAGCTAAAGCGTTTGAAATGAGCGATTGTTTGTAGGCACGGCCGTGGGGCTTTCGGGGGGGCCCTGCGGGTCTGGCAATGGGCGAATCCGGGTCATTCCGCGGCGTCTTGGCCGACTCGCTGTTTACAAACCCTTGGCTGCGGCCCAGATCGGCTTAGCGCCTGTCTCTCGGACAGGCTGCTAAGTACAGCCGGCTGGCGAAGAGCTTACCGGCCGAGCGGGGAGAGTCCCCATAAGAGGCTGGAAGCAAACAGCTGAGCTAAGAATAGGCCGGCTTTGGTGCCTGAAATAGACCCACAGCGGCTCTCCGGGGCTTAGCGCTCCCGGCACGGCCGTGGGCCCCACGTGACCAGCTTGGGAGAAAGGGGCTGACATCTGGGGTGGGGCTCGGTGCCCGCACCTCTGGGCTGTGCCCCAGGGTCCTGCCCGGCCGACGGCCAGGGACTGGGGCCTGGCTGTCGGAAGTCATGCAGCGGAGAGGAGGCATGGGCTATGAGCCAGGACGCTTGGGTTCTCTCCCCAGCTCTGGGAGAGGAGTGCAGTCTAGTGGTTAAAGCAGAGTGGGTGGTGGGCACCAGGGCTCCTGGGTTCTCTCCCTGGCTCTGGGAGGGGAGTAGGGGCTGTCGGTTAGAGCAAGGGTTGCTGGGTGCTAGGACTCCTGGGTTCTCTCCCCGGCTCTGGAAGGGGAGTAGGGGCTGTCGGTTAGAGCAGGGGGGGCTGGGAGCTAGGACTCCTGGGTTCTCTCCCAGGCTCTAGGAGGGGAGCGGAGTGGGGGCTGGGAGCCAGGACTCCTGGGTTCTCTCCCCAGCTCTGAGACAGGAGTGGGGGCTGGTGGTTAGAGCAGGGGGGCTGGGAGCCAGGACTCCTGGGTTCTCTCCTTGGCTCTGGGACAGGAGTGGGGGCTGGTGGTTAGAGCAGGGGGGGCTGGGAGTCAGGACTCCTGGGTTCTCTCCTTGGCTCTGGGACGGGAGTGGGGGCTGTCGGTTAGAGCAAGGGTTGCTGGGTGCTAGGACTCCTGGGTTCTCTCCCCAGCTCTGGGCAGCGTTTGTCCCGTAGCAGTGTATTTTTGATGAGTAATAAGCCGGCCTGTCCATGTTCCATGGGGTGTGATGGGGCGCTCCCTTTCTCCCACCACCCATCGGGGCGGGGTGTGTGCCAGGGCTGGCTGTGCCCAGGGAATGGAGGGGTGAATTGAGTGGTAAGCATCAATGGGGTGGCCCAGCCAAAAGCCTGGCATGGTGGTCACAGCAGGGGAGGGCAGAGCTGTGGAGGGAAGAAGGGGGAGCCCTGGCATTGGGGTGCTGGACCTGGGCCGAGAGGGGAGTCTGTGTCGGAGCCAATCCACCCCCCAGGAGCCGGGGAGGGGGTCCCCCCTGCAGCCCGGATCTTGGAGTCGGGGGGGCCCGGTGCCTCTAACCCCAGCTCCCTCCGCTCTCACAGATACAGCCTGCGACGTCTCCGACCGGCTCTGTCTCTAGCCCCGAACCCCGCACCTCCCCACGGGCCGGGGCATGTCCCCAGATCCTCTCCGATCATGAGTGCCGGCTGCGAGCCGGGCCAGGCGCCCTTCGAGGAGGGAAGCGTGGGCGGGGCCGGCTCCGGAGCCCCCCGGCGGGCCCGGGCCACTGACGACATGGACGCCACCAGCAACGGCTCCAGCGGCACCGAGTCGCACGGGCGGGACTCCCTGGGCAGCGACCGCAGCAGCAACGGGAACGGCAAGGACTCGGCCCTGCTGGAGACCACCGAGAGCAGCAAGAGGTAGGGAGGGGCGGGGGCGGACCCCGGCGTCCGGGGGCGTGGAGGCCCCTCTGGGTCTGCCTCGGGGCACCCCACTTTCCGTGCCGCTGCAGCGGGGCCGCGGCTCTGAACAGCCCCCCCGTCTCTCTCCCCCGCAGCACCAACTCGCAGAGCCCGTCTCCCCCCAGCAGCTCCATCGCCTACAGCCTGCTGAGCACCAGCTCCGAGCAGGACAACCCCTCCACCAGCGGCTGCAGGTAGGCGAGCACAAGCGGTGGGGGGGCCGGGGTGGGGGGTGCACGCAGCCCTAGGGGAGATCCTCTGCCCCCGCCCCCTATACTGCAGCGTGGCTGATGCACATCAGCTGCTCTCCCCTCTGGAGAAGCCAGACTGTGCAGAATTACAAGTGGAAGTAAAGAGGGGAGTAGGGGCCAGTGGTTAGGGCAGGGAGGCTGGGAGCCAGGACTCCTGGGTTCTTTCTTTGCCTCGGGGAGGAGAGTGGGGTCTGGTGAGTTCGAGCAGGGGGGCGGGGAGCCAGGACTCCTGGGTTCTCTCCCCGGCTCTGGGAGGGGAGTGGGGGCTGGTGGGTCAGAGCAGGGGGTGCTGGGAGCCAGGACTCCTGGGTTCTCTCCCCGGCTCTGGGAGGGGAGTGGGGGCTGGTGGGTTAGAGCAGGGGGGCGCTCCTGGGTTCTCTCCCCAGCTCTGGGAGGAGAGTGGGAGCTGGTGGCTTAGAGCAGGGGGGGCTGGGAGCCAGGACTCCTGGGTTCTCTCCCCAGCTCTGGGAGGGGAGTGGGGGCTGGTGGGTTAGAGCAGGGGGGGCTGGGAGCCAGGACTCCTGGGTTCTCTTCCTGGGTCTGCCACTGACTCACAACATGACCTTTGGGCAACTCCTCCTCCTCCCTGCGACTGGGCCCCGGCGGGAGGGTGCTGGTGGCGGGGGCTCGGCCTGGGGCCCGCTGGCTCACCCGTCCCGTCCCCCCCCCTTGTAGCAGCGAGCAGTCTGCGCGGGTGAAGACCCAGAAGGAGCTGATGAAGGCGCTGAAGGAGATGAAGATCCGGCTGCCCTCGGAGAAACGTGGCAAGGGCCAGTCGGGCACCTTGGCCACTTTGCAGTACGCGCTGTCCTGCGTCAAGCAGGTCCAAGGTAGGGGGCGCTGGGCTGGCGGGGGGGGCAGCGCTGGGCCGGCTGGGGGGCGTGGTGCGCCAGCGAGGGAGTCCCAGGCGAGATCCAAGGGACCCACCCGCCCCCTCGCTGTCTGTGGTATCGCGGAGGCTGCCGGGCAGGGCCGTGCCCGGTCTGTGGTGGGCAGGGGGTGCCCGCGCTCCCAGTGCTGACGGGTCTCTGCTCCCCTGCCCCCCCACAGCCAGCCACGACTACTACCAGCAATGGGCCATCGACGAGAGCCAGCCCTGCTACCTGGACGTGGCCACGTACACCGTCGCCGAGCTGGAGGGCATGACCTCCGAGTACACCCTCAAGAACCCCGTGAGTGCCCCCCCCCTCGCGGGAGCTGCTCCCGGGATCCCCCCCTCACCCCGGCGCTGTCCGCCCTCTCCGGCTCTCCCCGGTGTCCCAACTGCCCCCTGTCCCCGCAGGACACGTTCGCCGTGGCCGTCTCCTTCGTCACGGGCAAGATCCTCTACATCTCGGACCAGGCGGCCTTCGTCCTGCACTGCAAGAGGGACGTCTTCAAGGGGGCCACCTTTGCCGAGTTCCTGGCCCCCCAGGACGTCAGCGTCTTCTACGGCTCCACCGCCCCCTACCACCTGCCCTCCTGGAGCGCCTGCACCTCGGCCAGTGAGTGCCTGGGAGAGGGCCGGGGGCTAGTGGTTAGAGCAGAGGAGGCTGGGAGTCAGGACTCCTGGGTTCTTTCCCTGGCTTTGGAAGGGGCACAGAGCCTTCCCAGCCCCCCGCTAACCCCCCGCCCCTTGGCCTTTGTCCCCAGCTGCGGCCGCTGTGGACTACACCCAAGAGAAATCGGTCTTCTGCCGGATCAGGTGAGTCCCACCTGGGGCAGGCGGGGTGCCGTCTCTGAGGGGGTGTAGCGCTGGGGGACCCCTAGGGACTGGGCTGTGCCAGGCATTCAGATCCCACGCGGCAAATGGCAGCCGGCTTCCCTGTGCCGTGCCGGACCCCCTATGGCCTTGTGCCCCACATCCCAGCATCTCCACTGCCGCCCTCTCGCTCCCGCCGGGCCAGGCTGCGAGACGGGCGATCCTCGAGGCTGCAAGACGGCCCCGGATCCGGCCACTGGGGCCCAGGCTCCCTCTTTGGGGAAACCAAGCTGACCTTGTCTGTGCCCCCTCTTCGCCCTCGCTCCCTTCGGCGTGGGCAGTGCCGCTGGGAGAGGCAGGGCACCCCGTGTTCACAGAAGCTCCCAGGCAGGGGGCTGGGAAGGGGACCCCGTGTTCCCAGCTGTCCCTGGGTAGAGGGGAGAATCGGGGGCTGAGGTGGGGACCCCACAACCCATGTTACTAGCTGTGCCTGAGGTGGGGGATCTGGGGCAGGGAAGGGGACCCCGTGTTCCCAGCAGTGCCTACTGGAGGTGGGGCTGGGAAGGGGACCCCATGTTCCCAGCAGTCCCAGCGGCGTCTAGGGGTTCTGGGGTGGGGAAGGGGGCCCCGTGTTCCTGGTGGCACCTGGGGGACGTGGGGCAGGGAAGGGGACCCCATGTTCCTAGCCAGATTGAGGAGGGATCAGGGGCTAGGATGGGGAGCTGCGCCGGGGGCTGGGGCAGGGGGCTCCTGCGGTTGTCGTTGCTGGTTGGTCCCGGTCTCCTCTGGCCTCTGGTCTTATTGCAGGCGTTTGTTTCTCAGTGGAGGCCGCGGCCGTGGGCGCGAGCTGTGTTACACCCCCTTCCGGCTCACCCCTTACCTGGCCAAGGTGCGCCCCGCGGCCGGCGCCGAGGGCCAGCCCTGCTGCCTGCTCATCGCCGAGCGCATCCACTCGGGATACGAAGGTGAGCCGGGGCGGATGGGCCAGGGGAGGGCCCCTCGGCTTCCACCCTCTGCCTGTGCCCCCCCCGCTCTGCGTCCTGACCCCCGCCTGTGTCTCGTCCCCCCAGCTCCCCGGATCCCGCCCGATAAACGGGTCTTCACCACCAGACACACCCCCAGCTGCTTGTTCCAGGACGTGGACGAGAGGTGAGCAGATTGGCAGAGCCTGGGATGTGGAGGGGAGACCCACTATCTGTCCGGGCTGCCCCCCAGCCGCACAGCGAGGCTTGGAGGGTCCCCAGCGAGCCACTGTCGCCCCCCTACCTCCTATCACTTTGGGTCAGCCTTGTCTGTAGCTGGGCTGTGGGTCCTGTCGAGGCCAGGACCTTGGTGGGTGGTGGGGCCGCCCAGGGACCCCAGCTCACGGTGTCTGTTTTCCCAGGGCTGCCCCCCTGCTGGGTTACCTCCCCCAGGACCTGATTGGCACGCCCGTCCTCTTCTACCTGCACCCGGAGGACAGGCCGCTCATGCTGGCCATCCACAAAAAAAGTGAGTGTGCGGTGGGGGGAATCCTGGGGGTGTCTGAGTGAGGAAGGGGGAATCCCAAGGGTGCTGGGGGGAAAGAACCAAAGGGTGAGCGCCATTTGCGGCTCCCCATTCGGACGCTGACTCTAATCCACTCTCATGCTTCAGGGCTTCAGCCAGGAGCCTGCCGGGGTCAGGAAGGGAGATTGGTCCCCCTGTGCGATTGGCAAAATCTGTTCAGGGAATTTTTTCTACCTTCCTCTGACATGTCCGAGCTCAGCTCCAGGGTGGGCTGGTGACCTTAGCTGACACATAGAACCTCTCCCTAGCTGTCTGGGTGATGGGGTTAGCTCTCCGTGGGGTCCAGCGCATTGCCAGGTTTGGGGTCAGGGAGGAATTCTGCCCCTACCCCAGCAACATCAGCCCGGCCTTTGGCAGTTTTCACCGACTGGCGTCACCGGGCCTTGTCCAGTCAGTTCCCTGCAGTGCAGAGGCTGCAGGCAGAAGGGGCTGGGAGCCAGGACTCCTGGGTTCTCTCCCTGGCTCTGGGAGGGGAATCGGGGTTGGTGGATTAGAGCAGGGGGGCTGGGAGCCAGGACTCCTGGGTTCTCTCCCTGGCTCTGGGAGGGGAGTGGGGGCTGGTGGGTTAGAGCAGGGGGGCTGGGAGCCAGGACTCCTGGGTTCTCTCCCTGGCTCTGGGAGGGGAATGGGGGTTGGTGGATTAGAGCAGGGGGGCTGGGAGCCAGGACTCCTGGGTTCTCTCCTGGCTCTGGGAGGGGAATTGGGGCTGGTGGATTAGAGCAGGGGGGCTGGGAGCCAGGACTCCTGGGTTCTCTCCCTGGCTCTGGGAGGGGAGTGGGGGCTGGTGGGTTAGAGCAGGGGGGCTGGGAGCCAGGACTCCTGGGTTCTCTCCCTGGCTCTGGGAGGGGAATGGGGGTTGGTGGATTAGAGCAGGGGGGCTGGGAGCCAGGACTCCTGGGTTCTCTCCTGGCTCTGGGGGGGGAGTGGGGGTTGGTGGATTAGAGCAGGAGGGCTGGGAGCCAGGACTCCTGGGTTCTCTCGCCGGCTCTGGGAGGGGAGTGGGGGTTGGTGGATTAGAGCAGGAGGGCTGGGAGCCAGGACTCCTGGGTTCTCTCCCTGGCTCTGGGAGGGGAGTGGGGGTTGGTGGATTAGAGCAGGAGGGCTGGGAGCCAGGACTCCTGGGTTCTCTCGCCGGCTCTGGTGGTTCGAGGAGGGGGGCTGGGAGCCAGGACTCCTGGTTCTCCCCCCGGCTCTGGGAGGAAAATGGGGTGTGTGTATCTCAGACCCTGATCCGTATTCCCACCCCCCCCCCCAGTTCTCCAGTGTGGCGGGCAGCCCTTCGACCACTCCCCGCTCCGGTTCTGCACCCGCCACGGCGAGTACGTCACCATCGACACCAGCTGGTCCAGCTTCGTCAACCCCTGGAGCCGCAAGATCTCCTTCGTCATGGGGCGCCACAAAGTGCGCACGTGAGTACCGGGTCCCCCCTCCCCCGGCTCTGCAGCTCTCCGGCCACCTCACGGTCTTGGGGGGCCGCCCACCTCGCCCTGACCCTTTTCCCCCCACCACCGCACAGGGGTCCCCTCAACGAAGACGTCTTCATGGCCCCCAAGGCGCTGAAGATGCGACCGCTGGAGCCAGACATCCAGGAGCTCTCGGAGCAGATCCACCGGCTGCTGCTTCAGGTGGGTCGTGCTCCCTTCTTAGCCCCCCATCGCCCCCCCCCCACCAGATGCCTCCCTCTGAGTGCTAACCCCCCCACACTTTCCCTTCCCCCCACAGCCTGTGCACAGCAACGGCTCCGTGGGGCTCTGTAGCATGGCCAGCAACACCTCCCACGAGCAGTTCCTGAGCGCGGCCTCGTCCAGCGACAGCAACGGCCTCCTCGCCGAGGAGACGCCGGCCCAGCGGCCGGTAAGAGCCCCGGATCTGGGAGGGGAGTGGGGGCTAGTGGTTAGAGCAGGGGGGGCTGGGAGCCCGGACACCTGGGTTCTTTCCCCGACTCTGGGAGGGGAGCAGGGGCTGGTGGGTTAGAGCAGCGGGGCTGGGAGCCAGGACTCCTGGGTTCTTTCCCCTGCTCTGGGAAGGGAGTGGGGGCTGGTAGTTAGAGCAGGGTGCTGGGAGCCAGGACTCCTGGGTTCTCTCCCAGGCTCTGGGAGGGGAGTGGGGGCTAGTGGTTAGAGCAGAGGAGCTGAGAGTCAGCACTCCTGGGTTCTCTCCCCAGCTCTGGGAGGGGAGTAGGGGTTAGTGGTTAGAGCAGGGGGGCTGGGAGCCAGGACTCCTGGGTTCTTTCCCCGGCTCTGGGAGGGGAGTAGAGGTTAGTGGTTAGAGCAGGGGGGCTGGGAGCCAGGACTCCTGGGTTCTTTCCCCGGCTCTGGGAGGGGAGTGGGGCCCAGTGGTGAGAGGGGGTGTGTGGGGGAGACTGCTCCCCTTCCCACGGCCCTGACCCCACCTCCTGTCCCCAGATGACTTTCCAGCAGTTCTGCAAGGACGTGCACATGGTGAAGAACCAGGGCCAGCAGATGTTTATCGAGTCCCGCAGCAAGCCGCCGCCTGCCAAGCCCCCCACCGCAGGTGAGAGACCTGGGCCCCTCGCGGCTAGAGGGGAGGCAGATTGGAGGGGAGGGGGGTTTGCCAGCCTGGGTACCAGCCCCTCTTCGGTCACCCCTAGTCGCTGGGGAGACGCAGGCAGGGCCCCTGTGTGGGGCGGATCGAGGGCATCTCCAGCTGATCTGGGTCTCCCCCTTCGTTCCAGGCCTGGAGACGTCCCAGGACGGCGAGGGGCCAGGCAGGGATGCCCCGTGTGAGGCGCAGAGGAGGGGCCCGGGCCAAGTGGTCTCTTCCGAGGAGTCCGGCAGGAAGGAGCCCTCCAGTTACTCCTACCAGCAGATCAACTGCCTGGACGGGATAATCCGGTGAGCAGGGGCTGGGGACCCCAGCTCAGAGCCCTTCCCCACACTGGGAGTTCACTCGGCCCTGAGATGCAGCCACCTCTGGGGCGGGGCGGCCGGTAACCCAGGGACCCCTCGTCCGGCGCTGAGATGCGCCCACCTCTGGGGCAGGGCGGCTGGTTACTCAGGGACCTCTCGCCCGGCGCTGAGATGCGGCCACCTCTGCGGCGGGGCGGCTGGTTACACAGGGACCCCTTGCCCGGCGCTGAGATGCAGCCACCTCTGCGGCGGGGCGGCTGGTTACACAGGGACCCCTTGCCCGGCGCTGAGATGCAGCCACCTCTGGGGTGGGGCACCTGGCTATATAAGGATCCCTCGCTAACCCTGGGACCTGTGGCTTTTTTAGGTATCTGGAAAGCTACAACATCCCCAGCCGGGTGAAGCGGAAATGCGGCTCCTCCTCGTACACCGGCTCCTCCAACTCCGACGACGACAAACAGCGGGCAGGCCGGGAGGCGGCTGGCTCGGCAAAAGGTAGCGTCCCGCCTGCCCCGTTCCCCCCATCCCTCCCTGGTCCACCTGTTGCCCTCTCCCCACCTCTGGATATTACCGGGGATTGCTGGAGGCAGGTCCCGATGCCGGCCCGGGGGCAGCTGCTGCTAACGGCCTGCGATCCATCCGCCCGGCTGGCGGCGCCGGGTGAAATTCGGCCGGCGGGAGCCACGTTTCGGGGCCGTCGACGTCCCTCCCTTCGACCGCCTCGAAACGCTTCTCTCCCGTCCGTGTGTGAACGTTTGCCGGCTCCCGACGCCAAAACTCCCTTGAAATCAGAACGATTTGGGGTCGCGGCCACGTTTTCCCCGCGGGAAAACGGCCCGGGACGGTTGTTTATCCCCCCGTCTGTCTTCCTCGCCCCCCGTGCCGCCCCAGGGACCGCGGCACGCCCCCCGTCCCCCACCTCATTAACCCCTCGTTGTCTCTTTGAACAGATGCGGCGGAGGAAATGCTGCCCAGCCGGTCCAGGAGGGAGGAGGAGGAGGAACCCGCCGCGGCGGTGGGACCCGCGCTGGCCCCGCTGGCTTTGCCCAGCAAAGCCGAAAGCGTGGTGTCCCTGACGAGTCAGTGTAGCTTCAGCAGTACCATCGTCCACGTGGGAGATAAGAAAGCCCCGGAATCGGGTACTCGAGGGGAAGCGCCGCTGGGTGGGGGGCGAGGGGGGGGCGCCCCGGCCCCGGGGCCGCTTCGACCCCGGGGCCGCCAGCGGGGAGGGAGCGCAGTGGGGCGGCTCCGGCCGGGTGCCGGGCGGCTGGATCTCCCGCTGGCTCCCCGGCCCCCTTCCCGGCTGTGGCAGGGAGCCGCCCGGTCTCCCCCTGCCGTCGGGGGGGGTTCCCCCCCATCTCCGCCGCATCTCGGTGACAGCGTAAGATTCAGGGGCAGCCTCCGCTCCCCCCGCACCCTGTCACTTCTTCCTTCCCCAGTGTGGCGGGGCGAGGTGGGGGGAGCTGGGTTTCCCCCCACTCCCCATGTGTATTTAATTTGCCTTTTTCTCCCTAACCCCACGCCTGCTGTCAGCACACCCCTGCGGGTGACTCCGGAGAGCGGGGGGCGCTGGATTCGTGGCCCTCCCAGAATGGATTTTCATTTCCCCCCCTTTTATTTCCCTCCCCCTGACAGGTGTTTTCCCTCCCTTGTTTCCTTCCTTAGTGGCGACCGAGTTGCCGGCGAAGCCCCCGCTGGGTTGGCGGGGGGGGTTCCCCCAACAAAGCACGGCTGCTTGGCAACGACCCCTTGGCTACGGGGAGCCCCCACACAGGGTCCTCTCTGGGCATTGGTGGCATGATGGGGGGAAGGGCTGGGAGCCAGGACTCCTGGGTTCTCTCCCCGGCTCTGGGAGGGGAGCGGGGGCTGGTGGTCAGAGCAGGGGGGGCTGGGAGCCAGGACTCCTGGGTTCTCTCCCCTGCTCTGGGAGGGGAGTGGGGGCTGGTGGTTAGAGCAGGGGGGGCTGGGAGCCAGGACTCCTGGGTTCTCTCCCCAGCTTTGGGAGGGGAGCGGGGACTGGTGGTTAGAGCAGGGGGGCTGGGAGCCAGGACTCCTGGGTTCTCTCCCCAGCTCTGCCGCTCGCGCACTGCGTAACGTTTCTCCCTGCATGCAGTGGCCCCCCCAGCTGACCCCACCTTCCCCCTTGCTCTCTCCCCAGACACGGCGATGCTGGAGGAGGGCCCCGCGCCCCCCGACCGGGAGCAGTACCGCCGCGTGGGGCTCACCAAGGAGGTGCTGTCCGTGCACACCCAACAGGAGGAGCAGGCTTTCCTGACCCGCTTCCAGGAGCTCAGCCGTCTCCATGTTTTCGACGCGCCAGCCGGGCGCAGCCGTCAGGAGGGGCCGGGCGCCGAGCCAGGTGGGGTCTTCGTCCGGGGGGCGGGTTCGTGCCTGGCCCCTGTCCTCCCTTTGCTAACCCCCCGCCTTGTCTTCTCCTGGCAGGGCATCGCGGCCCGCGGCGGGGTGCTGGCCGACGCGGCAAATCCAAGGCCAAGCGTGTCAAGCAGCACCAGACGTCCGACAGCACCGGCTCCCTGCCTCCCCCTGGCCCTTGGCCCCCCTCGGCCACCTCCCTGCCCTTCCCCGCTGTGCTGCCCGTCTTTCCGCCCAGCCAGCCCCCTGCCGAGCCTGCCCCCCACCTCCCCGCCCCCTTGGTGGCCCCCGTGGTGGCCCTGATGCTTCCCAACTACGTCCTGCCCCCGCCGTACTTCCCGGCCCCCTTTGGGGAGCCCTTTGGCCCCCGCCTGCCCGGCCCCCCCGAGGCCTCGCGCTCCACCACGCCCGAGCGGCCCGACTCGCCCCCCTTCGACTCCCGCTGCAGCTCCCCGCTCCAGCTCAACCTCCTGCAGATGGAGGAGGCCCCCAAGGCGGCCGAGCGGCAGGAGGCGCCCGGTGGCCAGGCTGGCGGGACGCCGGGGGCTGTCGAGCTCGGCCCTCAGAAAGAAACCGGCCTGGTAAGGTGCTGTCCGCTGGGGAGGGGAGTGGGGACTGGTGGTTAGAGCAGGGCGGCTGGGAGCCAGGACTCCTGGGTTCTCTCCCCGGCTCTGGGTGGGGAGTGGGGGCTGATGGGTCAGAGCAGGGGGGGCTGGGAGCCAGGACTCCTGGGTTCTCTCCCCGGCTCTGGGAGGGGAGTGGCGGCTGGTGGTTGGGGGCGGGGCTGGGAGCCAGGACTCCTGGGTTCTCTCCAGGACCCCCACCCCTGTCTTGTGAGGAGGGTGAGAGTTGGGGGAGGTGCATATGCAGCCCCCCGGGTCAGTCCTGATCTCCCCTCTCCTCCCGTCCCGGCAGGCGGAAGGTCAGGACTCGTCCAACAACGATGCCCTGTCCAGCTCCAGCGACCTGCTGGATCTGTTGCTGCAGGAGGACTCGCACTCGGGGACCGGCTCGGCCGCCTCGGGCAGTGGCTCCGTGCGCAGCGGCTCCAACGGCTGCAGCACCTCAGCCAGCGGCACCAGTGAGTGACAGGCTGGGAGTGGATTGGCTAAAGCCGTGGTGGGGGCGGAGCCAGGACTCCTGGGTTCTCTCCCCGGCTCTGGGAGGGGAGTGGGGGCTAGTGGGTCAGAGCGGGGGGGCTGGGAGCCAGGACTCCTGGGTTCTCTCCTCGGCGCTGGGAGGGGAGTGGGGGCTAGTGGGTCAGAGCAGGGAGGGCTGGGAGCCAGGACTCCTGGGTTCTCTCCTCGGCACTGAGAGGGCAGTGGGGGGCTGGTGGGTTAGAGCAGGGAGGGCTGGGAGCCAGGACTCCTGGGTTCTCTCCCTGGCGCTGGGAGGGCAGTGGGGGCTGGTGGGTTAGAGCAGGGGGGCTGGGAGCCAGGACTCCTGGGTTCTCTCCCAGCTCTAGGAGGGAAGTGGGGCCTGGTAGTTAGAGCAGGGGGTACTGGGAGCCAGGACTCCTGGGTTCTGTTTCTGCCTCTGGTGCTGATTTGCCCCTTTCTCCCCTGCCCCGCGCAGCCAGCAGCAAAAGCAGCCACACCAGCAAGTACTTCGGCAGCATCGACTCGTCGGAGGCGGAGCGGGCGAGGCAGCCGCCGGGCAGGGTGGGGGCTGGCGAGCAGTTCATCAAGTACGTGCTGCAGGACCCCCTCTGGCTGCTCATGGCCAACACTGACGAGACGGTCATGATGACCTACCAGCTGCCTGACCGGTGAGGCGGGGAGGCGATTAGGGGGGCAGATCTGGGGGGGGCAGAGGCTGGACTCGCGATCGGGGGGGGCAGAGGCAGGGCTGGCGATTGGGGGGCAGATCAGAGGCAGCAGAGGCGGGTCTGGCAAGGGGGGAGGTGATTGAGAACGAGGTGGGGCTGGCGATTGGGGGGCAGATCTGGGGGGGCAGAGGCAGTCCTGGTGGGGGGGAGAGGGGGGGTGATTGGGGAAGAGGTGGGGCTGGCAATTAGTGGGAGGGGGAGGTGATCGGGTCAGAGCGAGTGGGGAGCTGACCGGGTCACACAGGGGAGGGTGACAGGCAGGGAAACGCCCCGGGGACTTGGGCAGGGGGCAGCGCTGCAGGTGGGGGGCAGAGCCGGATCGCCCCCACCCTTGACGCCGCTCTGTGCCCCGCAGCCCCGCGGCCGCTGTGCTGCAGGCCGACCGGGAGAAGCTGCGGGAGATGCAAAAGCAGCAGCCGCGCTTCACGGAGGAGCAGAAGAAGGAGCTGGCCGAGGTGCACCCTTGGGTGAAGAAGGGGCTGCTGCCCAAGGCCATCAACGTCATGGTGAGGGGGGCCCCAGACCCACCCAGCTACCTGGCCACCGGGTAGGGGGGTTGTGATGGATTCGGTCACAGAGACCCCCTTGGGACTGTCACCCCACGTGCTGGAATTACCTCCGAGCCCGTTTTCCCTGCCAGCCTGGGTCTCCAGAACCCTGCCCTGCTGAGCCAGACACGCCAGCCTGCTGCAGCCCAGACCCAGGTCTGGGCCGTGCCCCCAAAACTGCAGACTTAACTGAAAACAGCTCAGCAAGTGCTCCTGTCTCCAGCCCCCAATGGGATCCAAACCCCAAACAAATCCGTTTTACGCTGGCTGCAGGGTCAACTCATAAACTGCCCAGCCCTTAGGAGGGAGATGCACAGCCGTTTGCTCCCCCGTTAATCACTTATCTTGGGTCAATTAATAAGCAAAAGTGATTTTATTAACTATCAAAAGGAGGATTTAAGTGGTTTCAAGTAGTAACAGACAGAACAAAGTAAGTTACCAAGCAAAATAAAACAAAACACGCACGTCTAAGCCTAATCCGTTAAGAAACTGAATACAGGGAAATCTCGCCCTCATTAAGCTTCTTTTACAGACTAGTCTCCTTCCTAGTCGGGGGCCAATCCTGTCCCCTGGTACAGCCCATGTTAGTTCCAGCTCTGGTGGTAACTCGGGGATTTCTCACGACCGGCAGCCCCCTTTGTTCCCCCCCCCACCACCTTTTATAGCTTTGGCCCAAAGTGGGAATCCTTTGTGTTGCTGGGTCCCCACCCTCAATGGAAAAGCACCCGGTTTAAGATCGATTCCGGTATCCGGTGATGTGGTCACGTGTCTTGTGAGACCGACCCCCAGGGAAGTTTGCAAGTAAACAGCCCTTTACAACCAATTGTTCTAGTCCACGGGAGCCATCCAGCTTCCAAACCACCATTAATGACCCACACTTTGCATAATTACAATAGGCCCTCGGAATTAAGGTCGTATTCCCAGTTTCAGAGGCAAGACGGTTACATTCATACAAATCGGACGATCACACTCAATAGATTATAAGCTTTGTAATGATACCTTACAAGAGACCTTCTGCGTGAAGCATATTCCAGTTACGTTGTAGTTACGTTCACAAGCGTATTTCCATAAAACGTTACGGAGAACATCACGGGAGGTGCCCCAAGTGCACTGACGCCCTCCCTGCTCTCTCCCCCAGGCTTGTGTGGACTGCGGCAGTAACCCGGCCTCCCGCCTGGCACCTCTCTACGACACGGAGCCGCACGCCATGGAGCTGAGCGCCACGCTGGAGCCCATGGAGGAGGGCAGCGGCGCCCCCCCCTGCCTGGACATGGCCATGGAGGAGGAGGAGGCGGGGCAGCCGGCCCGGCCCGAGGCGGGCGCCGAGAACGCTGGCTGAGGCCCCAGCCCGCCTTGCCGCACACTGCCAGGCAGCGCCGGCTGCCCCTCGGAGCCAGGCACCCACACGGGATGGACCAGAAGTGCCGGCCCGGCCTTGGCCCCGGGACTCAGCCAGGTTGAGCGCAGAGCCGAGCCGGGCCCCGCTCCGGACCTTACCCTGCCCGCGGGCGCCCCCCGGAGGCCGGAGCTGGCCCTGCGCAGGGTGGAGTATTTATTTTTGGAAGGTTTCTTTTTGTATGAAAAGGCGGGACAATAAACTGTCCCTGTGAGATCCGCGGCCTCCTTTGTGTGCCGCTCCGCCCCCGTTTCAGGGAGTGGCATGGCCTACGGGCTTCCCTGACCCCCTGATGTGCCTCTCTAACTTATTGTCCACCTGGCACCAGTCTCTGCTATAACCAGTAGACCCCACTCCCTTCCCAGAATCAGGGATAGGACCCAGGAGTCCTAGTTTCCAGCCCCCTGCTCTAACCACTACATCCCCTGCCCTCCCAGAGCCAGGGAGAGAACCCAGGAGTCCTGGCTCCCAGACCCCCTGCTCTAACCCATCAGCCCCCACTCCCCTCCTGAGTCCACGTTCCTTCTGCCGCCGTGGGAACTGTCTGCTCCAGCTGCCCGTGCCCGCCCAGCGCCTGCCCCACTAACCTGATGTTTCTAAGCCATGCGCTCCCCTGCCCTGCGGGGGGGCAGCACCCACAAACGTGGCTGGTTTTCATCCGTGCCCGGGGGGTTAGGGACCCCCTCGATGTATGTCCCCCGGGCCAGGCTGCGGCCCAATCTGAATGGGAATCGCAGCGTGGGAGCAGGGCAGCTGTCACTCTGTGGGGTCCTGCGGCCCGGTGCGCTGGCCGAGGCCCCGGGCAGCCTGGCAGAGCGGTCGCCCAAGAGCCCTGTGGGTGGTTAAAGTGGGAAGACGCTAGGAGCCGGCGTAGGGGAAGGGACAGTTTGAGACGGGAGGTGGGAGAGCTCATCCATCCGGCCAAGCTCTAACGAGATCCATGGGACGTTGGCGCCGGCCTGACTCCGCCAGGAAATACAGGGCGAGTTTTTCACTGCCAGCCGAATTAAGCCTGGGCCCCGCGTCGGCCCACTTCTCCAAGCCGTGACCCTAGCGGAGGCAGGAGGGGAGACTGGCTCGCTGGTGGAGGGACTTGTGGGCATGCCAGTGTACGGAGCTGGGGGCCAGGAGACAGCGTGTCCTATTTACAAAGGCCCCGTGCAAAATGGGATGGGGGGAAGAACAACATCCTGGTAGTGGCCGCCGGGGCCTGAGTGAAAGTAACCTCTGCTGCCTGTGTCTGCCAAGAGCGTGAGGCTGTTGCTGGGGGAGCAGGTAGCTTCCCCCCAGCTGTGGCTGCTGAGTATTTGACCCCCTCGCTGTGAGAAAGGGGGGCTGCCCCTCGTGACTAACGCTGCCTGAGTTTGCTGAGAGGCTGAGCCCATTGCTGCGAGAAGGGGGAGCTGCCCCCCGTGGGACAACCACTGCCTGAGTTTGCCGAGAGCCTGAGCCCATTGCTGCGAGAAGAGGGAGCTGCCCCCCGTGGGACAAGCACTGCCTGAGTTTGCCGAGAGCCTGAGCCCATTGCTGCGAGAAGGGGGAGCTGCCCCCCGTGAGACCACCGCTGCCTGTGTCTGCCAAGAGCCTGAGCCCATTGCTGCGAGAAGAGGGAGCTGCCCCCCGTGAGACCACCGCTGCCTGTGTCTGCCAAGAGCCTGAGCCCATTGCTGCGAGAAGAGGGAGCTGCCCCCCGTGAGACCACCGCTGCCTGTGTCTGCCAAGAGCCTGAGCCCATTGCTGCGAGAAGAGGGAGCTGCCCCCCGTGAGACCACCGCTGCCTGTGTCTGCCAAGAGCCTGAGCCCATTGCTGCGAGAAGGGGGAGCTGCCCCCCGTGAGACCACCGCTGCCTGTGTCTGCCAAGAGCCTGAGCCACTGCTGGCATCATTCCTGTCAGGGCCGAATCCTGGTTTTCACGTCGCTGTTTCATCGCCGCTCATTGTAGTAGCTGGGAGTTTGAGAGAGGCTGGGGTCCTAATGATCAACTGGTGTTTGGTTACTTTCCCCAGGGCACCCTCCCTTCCTGCTGCTGGTGCCCTGGGCGGTGGGCAGGGCTTCCCTGGCCCCCATCCCTGGGGGCATCTCCCCACAGGCGCACCCCCAGGTCACTTTCTGCTTCATCCTTCCCTGTGTGATTGCACCAAGCCTTGTGCGGCTGCCAGGCACAGGGGCCTGGTTTTCTGGCAGAAATGCCCCCCCCTCCGGCACTAGGGCCTTTGAATCCAGGCTCAGGGCTCTTATCCACCCCCCTTCCTCGTGTGTGTGTGTGTGGGGGGGGGCTCTGGCCTGAACCCCATGGGTGGGGTGCTGGGGCTGACTTCTGCACCCATCTTTGCCCCGATGGGGCTGGGATGGGTGACCCCCAATGCAGACTGGCCATCAAGCCTGCTGAATTCCCCCCCCCAAATTCCAGCTGGTGCCATGGGCCTCACCTGCTCCCCTTCCTTTGGCATCTGTACCCCCCACCTGGGTCCCCACCCTCTTACTTTGCCAGCCCCTCACTTCCTCTAGGGCAACACGAGTAATCTGGGATCCTCTCCTCTGTGCCCGGGCAACGGGGACTTTGGGGGTCAAGCCCGGGAGTCGGGCTGGAAGAGACTGTGGGGCCCACCAGACCTGGTGTAATCACACACACACATACCATGGGAGTGGGGAAACTGAGTCACAGAAACTGCACCCCGCAGGCGGGCCGGCAGGGCAGTTGGCAGCCCATGGCTGCACGGGGAGGCCACGATCTGCCCCGGGTAGATCTGGACTGGGTCAGCAGGTAGATGTGGGAGGGAGATGGGGGCAGCGGGTAGATGTCGAAGTGGGGGACACAGGCCCCATAGATTTGGTCCTCGGGCCTGACTGTTTCTAGGCCATCTCCGTGGTGTGGCTGGGCCGCGTGAGCCTGTGCCTGGCCTACCTCCTGCGTCTTCAGTCAGGCCGGTTTTTCTTCACTGTATTTCCTCTCACTATTCTCGCTGGGGCACCCATCTGCTCTAGCCCCCAGCTCCGATGCCCCACGCGTATTCAGGGCCCACGACTCTCCCTCTTCCCCCAAAGTTGGGCCAGTAAAAGAGACTTCCCCTTCGCCGCCTCCCGACCACGCAACCAGCGCGTTGAGCCAGCGTCGGCATCGAAACCCAGGCCCCAAAGCCGGGGCTGTAGGCTTGCTCGGCGTCCGTTCACGAGCCGTTTGCCGCTGGGTTTCTTCCGCTCCGGCCTTAGGGTAGCTGAGCCCGTGTTTTCCCCCGGGGGGAGAGCGGGAGGGGGTTGTAGTTTGCGGTCTGAAGTCAGTCTCATGCCGGTAGCTGGGTAACAACCCCGATGAGCTGCAGGATGCTCCCTGGCACCCAGCTGCGATGGCCGAGTGGTTAAGGCGTTGGACTTGAAATCCAATGGGGTTTCCCCGCGCAGGTTCAAATCCTGCTCGCAGCGTTTAGCTGCTTTTGCTCGGAGAGGCGATGTCCAGAGATCTCACTGGCTCGGGGCATTTTCAGGGGTGAAATGCCAGGCAGGGGCCTGTGGCTTGGCCAGGTGGGTGGCACTGCTGGGTCCAGGAAAAGCAAATTCTGGTGCCATGGGGAATGCCCCCCCAAATTCCTCTGATCCCCCCGATGCTTGGAGACAGGCCCTGGGCGGTCAGCACTCAGGAGTCACGGTCTGACCCAGAGCTCCTTCCCCCCAACAAACCCGTCATCGACTCTCCAGCCAAAACCCCACCACTTGGGCTGGTCCCAGCTCCGGAGGGACCCTGCCCCCAGGGCCGATCTGGGGACGTGAGCCTGGTGCCGGAGCCCCGATCCCCGCGGAGCGGCCTCCCCAGCCAGATGCCGGCGGGAGAAGCCAGGCTGGGTCTGCAACCGGTGGCTGGAACTGGCCCCTGCGGGACCAAGCCACTGCCGTCCAACCCCGAGCAAGACACTGCCCCCCAACAGCACAGAGAGCCAGAGGGGCTCTGAGCCCCACGCGGCCTGCCCCCTGCCAGCACCTGGGGGGGCTGATCTCCTCCAGGTGAATCTGGAGTCACCCTGCTGGCATCAGGGGGGCCTTATTTTCTTCTCACTCACCCCCATGTGAATCAGGAGTCACTCCTGTGGCATCAGAGGCGCCGGTTCCCCTCTTGCTCACTTTGGTGTGAATCCAGAGTCACTCCACTGGAATCAGAGGGGCCGATTCCCCATCCACTCACTCTGGTGTGAATCCAGAGTCACTCCAGTGGAGTCAGAGGCGCCGATTCCCCATTCACTCACTCTGGTGTGAATCCAGAGTCACTCCAGTGGAGTCAGAGGCGCCGAATCCCCTCTCGCTCACTCCAGTGTGACTCCAGAGTCACTCCAGTGGAGTCAGAGGCGCCGAATCCCCTCTCGCTCACTCCAGTGTGACTCCAGAGTCACTCCAGTGGAGTCAGAGGCGCCGATTCCCCATTCACTCACTCTGGTGTGAATCCAGAGTCACTCCAGTGGAGTCAGAGGCGCCGAATCCCCTCTCGCTCACTCCAGTGTGACTCCAGAGTCACTCCAGTGGAGTCAGAGGCGCCGAATCCCCTCTCGCTCACTCCAGTGTGACTCCAGAGTCACTCCAGTGGAGTCAGAGACGCCAATTCCCCATTCACTCACTCTGGTGTGAATCCAGAGTCACTCCAGTGGAGTCAGAGGCGCCGAATCCCCTCTCGCGCACTCCAGTGTGACTCCAGAGTCACTCCAGTGGAGTCAGAGGCGCCGAATCCCCTCTCGCTCACTCCAGTGTGACTCCAGAGTCACTCCAGTGGAGTCAGAGGCGCCGAATCCCCTCTCGCTCACTCCAGTGTGACTCCAGAGTCACTCCAGTGGAGTCAGAGGCGCCGATTCCCCATTCACTCACTCTGGTGTGAATCCAGAGTCACTCCAGTGGAGTCAGAGGCGCCGAATCCCCTCTCGCTCACTCCAGTGTGACTCCAGAGTCACTCCAGTGGAGTCAGAGGCGCCGAATCCCCTCTCGCTCACTCCAGTGTGACTCCAGAGTCACTCCAGTGGAGTCAGAGGCGCCGAATCCCCTCTCGCTCACTCCAGTGTGACTCCAGAGTCACTCCAGTGGAGTCAGAGGCGCCGAATCCCCTCTCGCTCACTCCAGTGTGACTCCAGAGTCACTCCAGTGGAGTCAGAGGCGCCGAATCCCCTCTCGCTCACTCCAGTGTGACTCCAGAGTCACTCCAGTGGAGTCAGAGGCGCCGATTCCCCATCCACTCACTCTGGTGTGAATCCAGAGTCACTCCAGTGGAGTCAGAGGCGCCGAATCCCCTCTCGCTCACTCCAGTGTGACTCCAGAGTCACTCCAGTGGAGTCAGAGGCGCCGAATCCCCTCTCGCTCACTCCAGTGTGACTCCAGAGTCACTCCAGTGGAGTCAGAGGCGCCGAATCCCCTCTCGCTCACTCCAGTGTGACTCCAGAGTCACTCCAGTGGAGTCAGAGGTGCCGAATCTGCTCACTCCAGTGTGACTCCAGAGTCACTCCAGTGGAATCAGAGTTGCCGATTCCCCACTCGCTCACCCCGAAGTGAATCAGGAGTCAGCAGTGTTACACTAGCTTTGCTGCATTGGGGCTCATTTCCTGCAGGCCGGGGGGCTCGGAGCCCCCTCGCACGGAGAAGCCTGGCAGACGCCTGTCCTGCATGGTGCCACCTTGCGCCGTCTGCACCCAGGTTGTGGCTGCCGGCCTCTGGGCCCACCCAGGCTCTCCGGGGCATCACACTGCACGTCCAGTCGCGCCTCTTTGGTCCTCAGCTCCCATGCAATCAACGTGCCCACCTCGTCCCCCCGGTCTTGTCCTGGCATCCGATCAACCCTTAGCTTGAGTGGCCTAAGTCAGCGTGTGGCACACACAGTCACGGGTGCCTGCAGGCCCCAGATGTGGTTTAGTTCATGGCGTGGCAGGCGATTGCTGAGCAGCTAATGCTGGGGCTTAGCGCTAACAGCGGTGGGTAACGGCGCATACTCCAGGATCCCTACTAGGGGGCGCACTGCATAGGACAGGGCAGGAGGGCCCCGGGTGGCCGTCCCTGGGAGGGCTTCTGCAGCCCCTAATAACCCCCCCAAAGCAGGGGGGGTCAAAGCCTTTGCCCTCTGAGGACCCCAGAGGCTAATTGTCACTTGGCTTGCCCCATTTCCAAGTGCCCCCCGGCCCTGAGCCAGAAGCCCCGCCCCAGAAGTGGCCGTCTGAGATGCTACACCCCCCACTCCCCACATCCCCATCCTACAGGTGAGGGAGGTGTGTTTGTGGGGGCGGCTGGAGGAATGGATGTGGTGGGGGGGTGGATTCTCAATGGAGAGACCGGGGACTCCTTTTTCGCACCGCCGGGCGTGGCTTAGCCTGTGGGACTCACCACCACTGGATAACGGGGCTCTGGGGAGTGAGTTCAATGGAGGAGGCTAACAAGGCTGGCATGGGGGGAGGGGGAGAGAACGGAGGTCACTAGTATGGGGGGAGGGCTATGGGGCACACAGCACGGAGGAGGATTGGGGGGGCACAGAGCCCTTGGCAAGGTGGGGAATAGGGGGGACACATGGTCCCTGGCATGGGGGATGAGGGGCTGGGAGGGAGAGACACATAGCCCCTGGGGGGCAGAATGGAAGGCACACAGAGACCCTGGTGTGGGGGGGTTCCCTGCCACAGGGGGAGGAGGACATGGGGGGCACACAGACAGAACCCATGCCAAGGGAGGATGGGGGAGGGGCAGGAGCCCCTGAAGTAGAGGGGGACGGGGGTGGCCCCCAGGGAGCTGGTGGGGGATAGAGGGGAGCATGAGCTCAGCCCACACAAGCTGCCTCTCGTGTCACACTATCCCCCCTTACCACTAGGGGGTGCTACTCTGAAAGGGGAGAGACCTGGGTACAAAGAGAGGGGGGGTGTGGATAGAGAGAGAGAGATATGGGAGGTGTATGGGAACAGATAGATAGATGGATAGATAGAGGGGGTATGTGGGGATAGATGGATGGATAGATAGATGGAGGAGGTGTATGGGAATAGATAGATAGATGAATAGACAGATAGAGGAGGTGGAGGGCGATAGATAGATAGATAGATAGATAGAGGAGGTATATGGGGATAGATAGATAGATAGAGGGGGTGGAGGGCGATAGATAGATAGAGGAGGTATATGGGGATAGATAGATAGATAGAGGGGGTGGAGGGCGATAGATAGATAGAGGAGGTATATGGGGATAGATGGATGGATAGATAGATAGAGGGGGTGGATGGGGATAGATAGATAGATAGAGGAGGTATATGGGGATAGATGGATGGATAGATAGATGGAGGAGGTGTATGGGAATAGATAGATAGATGAATAGACAGATAGAGGAGGTGGAGGGCGATAGATAGATAGATAGAGGAGGTATATGGGGATAGATAGATAGATAGATAGAGGGGGTGGAGGGCGATAGATAGATAGATAGAGGAGGTATATGGGGATAGATAGATGGACGGATAAATAGATGGAGTGGATGGGGATAAATAGAGGATGTGTGTGTGTGTAGATAGATAGATAGATAGAGGAGGTGTCTGGGGACAGATAGACAGAGGGGGTGGATGGGGATAGATAGATAGATAGGGGGTGGATGGGGATAGATAGATGGGGTGGCTGGGGATGGATGGATAGATAGAGGGAGTGGATGGGGATAGATAGATAGGTGGATGGGGATAGAGGGAGTGTCTGGGGATATCTCGATAGCTAGATAGAGGGGGTGGATAGGGATAGATAGATAGATAGAGGAGGTTGATGGGGATAGATAGATAGATAGATAGATAGATAGAAGGGGTGGATGGGGATAGATAGATGGGGTGGCTGGGGATGGATGGATAGACAGATAGAGGGAGTGGATGGGGATAGATAGATGGGTGGATGGGGATAGAGGGGGTGTCTGGGGATAGCTTGATAGATAGATAGAGGGGGTGGATGGGGATAGATAGATGGGTGGATGGGGATAGAGGGGGTGTCTGGGGATAGATCGATAGATAGATAGATGGGTGGATGGGGATAGAGGGGGTGTCTGGGGATAGATCGATAGATAGATAGAGGGGGTGGATGGGGATAGAGGGGGTGTCTGGGGATAGCTTGATAGATAGATAGAGGGGGTGGATGGGGATAGATAGATGGGTGGATGGGGATAGAGGGGGTGTCTGGGGATAGATCGATAGATAGAGAGAGGGGGTGGATGGGGATAGAGGGGGTGTCTGGGGATAGATCGATAGATAGATAGATGGGTGGATGGGGATAGAGGGGGTGTCTGGGGATAGATCGATAGATAGATAGAGGGGGTGGATGGGGATAGAGGGGGTGTCTGGGGATAGCTTGATAGATAGATAGAGGGGGTGGATGGGGATAGATAGATGGGTGGATGGGGATAGAGGGGGTGGATGGGGATAGATCGATAGATAGAGAGAGGGGGTTGATGGGGATGGATAGATAGATAGATAGATAGAGGGGGTGGATGGGGATAGATTGTATAGATGGGTATATATGGGGATAGATGGAGGGATCTTCACGTGTGGGGTTGTGGGGAGAAGTGCACTGGGGAGAAGAACATTGGGGACTGGGCACAAATCCCTGTTGGGCTTTGATCTCCCCCCTACCCCCCATCGTTGTTCTGGTTCTGACCCACTTCCCCCCATGACAGAGGCCAGGGACCCCCGATGGCATGTGCAGGCCTCGCTTCCGCCCCGCCACAAAGGGGCTTAGCTGCAGCGAGCAACCAAGGATGGCAGGTTGGGGGGGCGGTGGGGGATTAGTGCTGCCTCTTGGCTCACTAAGCCCCCCCCCTCTAATCTCCCCCCCCCACCTGAGCATGTGAGGCAGAGGGGCCTTTAATAAGTTTGCCCACCGACCCTTTAATTAAACTACCCGGTGAAGCGCGACTGGACAAGCCGGAGACAATAAGGGGGAGGGTTTTGGGGGGGCCAGATCCCTGCGAGATGATGGGGCTGGGTCCCCGGAACTCGGGGAAACTGAGGCCCGATTGAGTTCCCAGTGAGCGCACGTCGCACACGCTCTCGGCCCGTGGCCCCGGGCTGAAATGGGTGGGCCGGACTCAGGCGAACGGTTCTGGCTTATGACTAACGACGCTAGTATTAACTGGCTACTGCCAGGACGATAATAATTCAATGATCGTTAACAGTTGGGATAATTGCGATGCGAAGCGCCGCGGAGCTGAAGTCATTGTGTGAAATTTTCGTTTGTTCTGACTTCGCGTGTGATTTTTATGTAGCCGGTGGTAAAACTAGGCAACTCTCTAGCCGACTTGATGGACCCCTAGAAGACCTCTGCATACCCTCAGGGGTACAAACACCCTGGTTGAGACCCACTGGGCTAAAACATCTGTCGGACAGTCTCCAGGCTGCTGAGCGATGGACCGGCCACCAGCCCTCGGGCCAGTTTGTTCCCTTGTAAAAGTGGCACCTCCCTGTGTAAAACTGGCACCGTATTTCCAGTGGGACCTGGGCTAGTTTCGACCGCTGGCGGGTGTGTTGGCCCTGTCTTTCTTTACTGGGGCAGAGAGACCATTAGGAGCCCAGAATTTCCTCCCCACGCCAGTCCTTCCACACAGGTAGCCTTGTGATATTGACATGTGTCATACAGACCTATGGGGCACACACAGGTAACCCTGTGATATTGACATGTATCATACAGATCCATGGGGCACACATAGGTAACCCTGTGATATTGACGTGTATCATACTGATCCATGGGGCACACACAGGTAACCCTGTGATATTGATGGGTTTCATACAGATCCATGGAGCACATACAGGTAACCCTGTGATATTGACGTGTATCA